>NC_077230.1:235176990-235476990 GCF_027887165.1 Monodelphis domestica
CTGTCTCTTAGTCTCTCTCCTCTCTCTCTCTCTCTCTCTCTCTCTCTCTCTCTCTCTCTCTCTCTCTGTCTGTCTCTCTCTTTCTCTCTCCTCTCTCTTTCTCTTTCTCTCTCACACACACATATATTTTAGCTGATGAGTTCAATTAATGGACACATTAGCAAGGTAGAGTTGAAAAAAAGCCTCTTCTCTCCTCCTCCCTTTCTTCTTCCCCACCTAAATCCATTTCTTATGTTTTTACAGTTTAACAAATAGCACTGAAAGATGAGAGATGAAAGAAGGAGCCGGATGAGGAGAGGTGGGGCATGATGCTGGCTGATGTGAAGACAAAGAATCTTTTGGCTGTGGTGCTTATGAGAATTATGATAAATGCAGCCAAAGAGAGAGAAGCAAGGGTCTTCAGGGTGCTCAACCCACTGGTATGTCAGTTCATTTGCTGTCCCAGTTTATGCAAAACAGGGGGATGAGAAGAGGGGAGCAAGAAAAAGGAGGGGGGGAAACACCTGTTTTAGTTAGAAGGCCGAGCCAGCTAGGAAATGGCCTGTGGTGTCCAGAGGATCCAAGGAGAACAAGAGAGAGCTTGTAGATGGTCTTTTACTAAGTTGTAAGTTCTTGAAGGGAAGGGTAGGTGTGGGAATTCTTTTCTGTTCTTATATTATCATTGCCTAATCCAGTGCTCTGTACATAACTGGAGCTTAATCAATGCTTATGGATTGCAAAGGGCTTTTCTGACAACAATATTGTGAGCTAGGCAGTGAACTCATTATCAACCCCATCTTATAGGTGAAGAAACAAGCTCAGAGAATCTGCAGTTGCATAGCTAATAAGCGAGAGATCTGGAATATGAATCCAGGACTTCTGATTCCAAAGCCAGGACATGTATTTCCACATGATTGTTGATAGTATCCTTGACCATGCAACCACTCCCTCTCTCAAAAGGGAGGGAAGGAGCCATTATGGAACATGCATGCATCATATCATACCATATTGTAAGCAATTTCTTTTCCTATGACTCAATCTTGTTTTTTTTCCTAAATATTTTATCCCCCCCCCCAATTACATGAGAAAATGATTTTTAACATTTGGGTTTTTTTTTAAGTTTGAACCAAATTCTCACCCTTCCTTTCTCCTTCCCTCCCTCTCTCCCCTCTCCTTCCCTGAGACAGCAAACAATCTGATATAGATTTTAAATATATAGTACCGTAAAATATCTTTCCATAATAATATGACTCAAAACTTTGATGTCACATGGACATCCAGATACTTTACAAGGATATAGGATATAAGTAGAAGATAGTGACTAATAAGGCTAGAAAGGTACAGTGGATATATATTCTGAATTCTGGATCTATGGACTGATAAACTGTGAATATAGAAACTGAATTTGAGTTGAGGTATATATATATATGTATATATATGTATATATATATAAGTAATAGGGAGCTAAAGAAGGTACTTGAGCAGGGTAATGATATGATAAAAGCTGTCAATTTGTCAGCAGCGAGTAGAATAGAGGGATTAGAGATTAGGGATATCCTTTAGGAAGCTATGGTAATAGTCTCAGATGCTAAACTAGGGTGATGGCAGTTGGAATGGAAATGAGAGCATGAATGATAGACATTGACTTGTGACTGTTGCCTGACATCCATGAAGAAAACAGAAGTAGAATGGAAGAGACTGCTCTTTGAAATCTCCAACCTCCAAACCAAGACTAGAATTTGCAAGAGAAGATGCATCTCTTGTCCTCCAGGATTTATACTCTAGTTGGGAAGGTTAGAATTAATGAGATGATTCAAGCTAAAACAATAATGATAAAAGACATTTATATAATTCCATGTTTATAAAGTGCTTTTTTGTGGGGGAGGTGGATATTTACAGCTTCATATTACAATGGATAGAGGGCTGGACCTGGAGTAAGAAAGACAAATTCAAATCTGGCCTCAGATACTTATCAGCTATGTGACCCTGTGAAAATCATTTAACCAGTCTGCCTCAGTCTCTTCAACTGTAAAATGGGGTTTGTTATAGCATGACCTTCTCAAGGTCATTTAAATAAATGATCAAATGAGATAATAATTATAAAGCATATTGCCTGACACAAAGTAAATACTTATTTGGTTATTCTTTTCTGTTCCTTTTATGTACATTAAATCTTTTAGGCTTCAGAACCCTGTAAAGTAGATAACTACAGGCCATTTCCCCTGGTTTAAGAGAAAAGGAAACTGGGATTCAGAGGCATTAAGGGACTTGTCCTTGAGCATACAGTTAGTGTTGGAGGCAACATTCAAGGCCAAGTTTTATGGCTCCTACATTTATACTTCATCCCTGTACCATGGTGCCTCTCTGGTATGACATTGCCTCTACATACAAGAGGCATTCAAAAAAAGTGAGGAAATTAATATTGGACTGTATTATTTATAACCAATATTTCTCTGCAAATCCATTCATTTCCTTGTACCCCACCTCTAAAGGTCAGGCAATTTCTGAAGGGCATCACTGAGTAAAGTAATTGCATCCAACCCCCAAAGCATCTGCCTGTGCAGGGACCCTAGGTTTACCTCCTAAACAAAAACCAGATTGAGCTAAGGAAGCCCCATCCCCCCACCCATTACTATTGCATCATTGCCTCTTCTTGTCAAAATTTGGGGTGACCTGGTCTGAAAAAAAAAAGGAGACCAAGTCATTAAAAAATGATCAATATGGCTTGGGTCTTTTCTAGCCAAGACTGCTGAAAGCAATTGCCTTTCATGTAATGACTGGCATTCTCTGAGTGTCAGAGAGGAATACCTCTCTGAGTAGGAAGGACAACAGCCTACCGACCAAAACATTGATTAATCATGCTCAGAACGTTGTCTCTCAGAATTTCTCTCTGGACACCTATCCTTTATTATCAGGTGGCATGCCCCTGTTAATAGATATATTACACAGAGAACTGCCTCAGTTTACCCATTAAGTACATTTTATCCACAACAAAAGGAGGGGATCTTTTAGTACTCCTTTTAAGGGGTCCTTTAATGACTCCTTTTTGTCTTTCCCAAACTTCAGTCCTACATCTCCAACTTCCTGCTGGATATTTCTATCATGATATCCTATCATGAATTCAAAGTCAACTTATTCAAAACAAAACCCAGCATTCTTTCACCTAAACCAGTTCCTTTCCTTGTTTCCTCTGTCTCTGGTAGTGGGAACAATTTCCTCTTTATTCTTTACTCTTCATGTTCCTAGACATCCAAGCTCAAAATCTTGGAGATGTTTTCAATTACCCTCTCCCACTCAGACACAAGTCTTGTAGATTTAAACCTCTGCAAGGCTTTTCTTATCCTTCCTCTCCTTTTTATTTCAACAAGACTATGGAAATGGCTTCCTAATATATGTCCCTGCCTCTAGTAGCTTGCTATCCTACTCACTGCTGTCAGGTTGATAACTCTAATCATACCATTATAGTGCTTGAATATCTTCTTTGGCTCCCTATTGCTTATACATTTCTCAACTTGAATTTAGGAGGCTCCATGATACTTTTCCAACATATCTTTCTAGCCTCATCTTTCAAACTTGAACTGGATGTCTATGTGACTTCAAGGTTTGGATCATGGGAAATTGTCCATAATGATCTTTGTATGATGCATACATGCTTTATAATAGCTCCTTCACGCCCCTGTGCAGTGGTGGTTATGTAGTTCAGGGAGTCATCAGTAGTCACATGGAAATCCATGGGCAGAGTACAAAGTTCTAACTAGGTATGTGTGTGGTGTGTGTGCACGAGTGTGTGCTTTGGAGGAATTTTTCCATTAATTGGAGATATGTTTACTTTTTCAATTATGCCACCACCCAACCAGAAGTGACCTCAGCAGCCAACTACACTGACCTAACCCATGAAAAAGAATATAATGGACAAGTAGACATCCATGCTTTGCTTGAAGTTCTCTTAAGTTGAGAGAGGAAATGAATACGTGAGAATGAATTTCCTACTTCTCTTCAAAACCCATTCTCTTTTGGATAGTGCTGATTTTTAGAAGCTTTTAAAATTTTATTTATTTGTTTTCTGGATCTGGGATTTCATTGGTATTAGAAACTCCTATCCATGCAGATTGACAACAGCTCTGGGATTTAAGAATCTTAGAGAGCTACCTGGTGACACAGAGAGTTTAAGTGATTTCCTCAGGTTCATACAGCCAGCATCTGTCAAAATTAGGACTTGAATTCAGATCTTTCTCCCTTGGAATCTGAGCCTATTCATTATTATATACAAATTTATAAGAAGTCTAAATTTGCTTCTCTTCAACTTCTATTCATTGTAGGGTTCTGCCTTTGGGACTAAGAATAACAAGCCCAATTCTTTTGTTAAGAGATAGTGCTTTAAATACTTGAGGGTAGTTTGACTTGATCTCCCCATGATTCTAAACATTTTCAGTTGCTTCAAGAATCACATATATATGTATGTATATATGTATATGTATATATAATGAAATCCTGGAAAGGCCTGGAGCTGGGCACAACCCAAGAGCAGTGACAAAGAGGCTAAAACTAAGAAATACCATGCTTTTCTCTGGAAAGGTAATCATTGGTAAGGGAGCCATGGATGGAGTCCTTCTGTTATAGTCCTCTCAAAAGTCATTCCACACCTGTTTTTCTCTCTAGCCACCAATGCTAAATCTCATTCCAAGTGATGACCTTAACCCCTCCTTTATTGAGAAGATTGAGGCTATGTGAGATTTCATCTCCCCTTTCCACACCTTTTAATATCTTAATGTCCTCATTCTTTCTCTCCTTCAGTGTCAGAGTCAGGTGACCCTCCACCTCTCTCCTTAATCCTATTCCTTTCTATCTCCTCTGTGACCTTGCTCCATTAATCAATTTCTTCTTCATGCATTTTTAATCTCTCCATCTCTAGGTACCCTTTCTCTTCAGCTTTTAAATGTTCTTTCTCACCTCTTAGCAATATGGTTTCAATCCTTAACATTTTATCAACAAAAACTCAAGATCCTTTACTAAGGACTTCTCAGTTGCTAAATCCTTTTTATTGTCTTTTCTTCTCTTTACCCTTTTTGACCTTTCACACTTGATACCATGGACTACCATTTTCTTCTAGATAATATCTTCTTCCTTGTCTTCCATGACCTTGAGTTTTTATGATTCTCTCACCTCTCTGACAGACCCTTCTCTGTTTCTTTGAACTGAAATTTAACTTTAGCCCCTTCCTACCTGTTAAATGTGAATGTTGCCCAAAGTTTTATCTTTGGCTTTCTCTTCTCTCTATCTAGCCTCTCCCTTGATGATCTCATTTACTTCCAAGGGTCCAGTTATTATGCCTATGTAGACATATCCCAAATCTCTATCTCTATAACCAATATTTCTTGATCCCATGTTTCCAAGTGAATATTGTATATTTGTACCTAGGGGGGCTTTCATATCTAAAACTAAATTCTCTCTTCTCCAGAAAACATGTACCTCTTTTTTTAATGTGTCTTTTTCTGTTAATAACCCCATCATCCCTTCAGTCAACCAGGCTCTTTAGATTCCTCCCTGTCTTACCCTATACATTCAATTACTTGATAAGTCTTTTCATTTCTACTTTGACACTATTTGTTCCAGCTATTCCCTCCTCCCAACTTTCAATGCAACTAACTATGTTCAGGCCCCCATGAGGACTACATGGTTATATTATTGTGATAATCTATGAAATGGTCTTCTTGCTTCCAGTCTATAGCTTCTCTAATGTATCTCTCATACTGTTAACTAAGGAATCTTCCTAAGATTCTACTCTTGTTATTTTCATACTCAAAAAAAATTCATTGTCACTCCATTGCCTAAGAAAAAAGTATAAACTCTTGCTACTTAAATTCAAAACCCTTCACAGTTTGGTTCCAATTTACCTTTTCCATTCTTCACCCTTTTTACTTAACTCATATTACTCCACAATAAGTATTCCATGTTCCAGTCAATTTACTCTGAGCCTCCCTCCTTCTTCTTCCTCTCTTAATTTCATGCCTTTACTAATGATGCCCCCATATTGATTGTTTCTAGGTCTTGCTCATCTACTATGTTCCATTAACCAATTTTTCTGTTTTTTGACTAGTTAATTTTTGATCAACTATTTTGACCAAAGAATTTTGATGGTCCCTCCTTTGTGGCACATTTTGAGATCTAATAATTCTAGACTCCTCTTGTTCCTACTTTTTCCCATTATTTCCCTTGAGATTTCTGACCTTTTATTTTTTATTCTTTTTCCAACACTGTGGTTACTCTCTGTGGTATCTAGCCTGAAGGATATGGGCAGGCAGTTTTCTTTCCTTTATAGTTTAAAGCCCTTTTGATTGGATCTGTAATACTCCACACAAATATGGCCTTACTAGCCCTTATTAGGTGCACAATGTTCTTGGCCAGGAGCCAGTCATTTCTATATTTTTAGCATTAGGTCCAGAAATCCAAATTCCAAAGAAACACACCATCTTCTTAACCTACTACTCACTTCTAGAAATCTGCCCTTCTCTTTTGAAACTCTTGCCTTTAATCAGCTGCAGTGACAAAAATATCATTTGTCCCTTAGGCCATCAGTTTCTTGGCCAGATCTTCATCATAATTAACAATCCCTTCTGGATTCTTTCCAGCAGAATTATTTATGTTTATATGAATCACTCAAAGTGGTCATAATTGTCTGGTTTGACAGATCTTTCTAGGTTTTCTGTAGCATCCTGGTTGCATTAGATCCTGGAGGGCATTAGATCTTTCTTGTATTACTATCTGGTCAACTAATAAGTATCTTAGTTTTCTTCATTAGAATATACCAATCACTTCTACTCATCTTTTCTTTCTCTGCCCCTTCCTGTCTTATCTCTAACTTGTCCGGTACCTGTGGATCCATGCCTTTCTTCCTTCTCATAAAGGCATTTGCTTCCTCCTCAGAAGCATGAGTTCCCTTTCCTTTAGGAGTAGCATCTTATCTGTTGGCTTGGTGCCAGTTTCTCTTCTATATTTTCTTTTTTGTGTTATTTTCTTCTGCCTTCTAGTTCCTGACCACAGGTCAGGTTTGCTCTATTCCTCTTCAGATCCATTTTCTTTTGTGTTTTCTTATTAAAGTTCTACTACCACTCTACTATGTCTGTTAACCTGGAAAATGAGAGGTGTTCCTTTTCTTCTCAGAGAGAGAGAGAGAGATAAGCCTTCACAGTGAGCCTACCTAATTGTTATTTGGGAGTAGCAGAAAGATGAACATCCTGCAATTCAGGTCCTATAATCCATACTTACTTTTAAGCACTATTCTATATTTGAATATATGATATTCCTCTTATTAGATCTGAAACTCCTTGAGGGTGGGGTCTTTTTATTTTTGTCTCTTCCATGCCTAGCATGGTTATTTGCATACAGTAAGCACTGTAAATTGTTTGCTTAATGAATATTATAAATGCTTATGCTTAAAGAATACCTAATGAAAGTTAAAAAACAATTCTGACCATTATCCTCTGATATTTTTCTTCTTTGTCCTATATAATAGCAGGTAATGTTATGTTTCTCCATCTATCTTCTTTCTTTCTTAAAAAAATTTTTTTAAAACCTTACCCTTCATCTTAGAATCCATTCTGTTTATTGGTTCCAAGGCAGAAGACCAGTAAGGGCTAGGCAATGGGAGTTAAGTGACTTACCCAAGGTCATGTAGCTATAAAGTGTCTAAGACCATATTTGAACCCAGGACCTCCCATTTCTGGGCCTGGCTCTCAATCAACTGAGCCCCCTAGCTGCCCCCTATCCTACATATATCTACATATACACATAGTTATTTACATATTGCCTCTTCCAATGGACTCTGAGCTCCTTGAGAACAAGGCCTGTTTTTTGCTTTTCTTTTTGTCCCCAGTGTTTAGCATAGTCCCTGGCATAAAGTAGGAGCCTAATAAATACTTGCTGACTGACTATCTGCAACGTGGCATTAGCTGGGTTCAGTTTGAATAGGCTGTTCTGTGTCATAATTTTTTTAGTAATTGCCCACTTCCAGGTACATACATTGTCCAACTTGTGTTGACTTGCCTGGAACTAGTCTGTTAAATCATCCAAGCCACATTCACACGTTTCTATGGCCGTGCTGCTGGCTCTTATCTATATCAAAGGGTTTCTCTGAAGTCCTTGATTGGGGTAAATATTTTTTCAATCAGGAGAAGACCCTACAATTTCAATAGACCAGAGCTGCTATTCCATATGTTTGTCTGGAATGGATCCCAAAGCTCAGTGTCACACTACCAACTATTCTAAGCACAGTCCTCCACTCTGAGAAGAGACCCTTTTGTTTTTTATATACATTCTCTCCCTTAACAAACTCACCCCAGTGTTCCAACCCTCACCTCTACAAGAATGATGCCTACGTTTGTATCTTTGGCCCTGACTTCCCAAAGAAATGTCAGACTCGCATTTCTAGCCTCCAACTGAACTTCTCTACCTGGATGTTCCAGCAGCACCTAAAACTCAACCTTCCCTCAATTTGTCATTGCCACTCCCTCAGACTTCATTAGTGCTGTCAATGGCAATTAATCCATTCTCTAGGCTCTAACTTTTGGTGCCTGAGTCTTCCTTCCCTCTCTCTTCCCTTCTACAGCCACCTTCCAATAACATCAGTGACCAAATCTAACAGATTCTGCCTCTGTAACCATGCTTTATCCATCTGTTTCTTTCTGTTCTCCTTGCCACTACCCTAGCATGTGCATCGTTATCATAACCAACTGAGATTATTGCAGTGGTCTCCCAATTGGCCTTCCAACCTCTAGTGATTCCTCCCTTCAATCCCCTCTTCCCTTCCTCTTGCAGTCAGATGAATGTAAAGCATATCTCCAAATTCTGTCACCGTTTTGCTCAAACGCTTTCAGTACCTCCCAAGGCCTAGTGAATAATGTCCAAATTCAACAAATCTTTTCATAGTATGACATCTCCTTAGCTTTCCAACATCATTGAATGCTACTATCATCCACCTATGCTATACTAAAATTGAACTACTCATTCACAGTTGGTTCCCTTTACACACTCTACATCCTCCCCGCTGGTATTTGTTCTCCTCATTCTCTTCAAGTCTTTGAGGGCCCTCTTTTCATCTCTGCATATTGAAATTCATCCTTTGTGGGCCAGCTTAAATGCCACTTCTTTCATGAAGACTTTCCTGATTGCCACTCCCAATCTGGGATTTCCCCCTGGATTTTACAGAAGCTTCGCATACTTCTTTATTTATAATCATGTCCAGTTGTTCATTATTATGATGACCTATTTATGAGTCACCTATTAAAGCATAAAGTCCACGAGTAAAGGAGAGAATCTTAATAAAGGAGGGAAGGAAGGAAAGAGGGAAGGTTAATCAACGCTATGCTGACTCGGTGATCCATTGTTCCCAGTCTTGCTTGTCAGTGTTAGGGGACGTGCTGTTGAGAATGATACAGAATGTGCAGATTTTTGGGTTACTTGCTTTTTGTCATAGTACTCTGATTTGTGATGTTTATACCTCTACCTGTAAAATTGTCATAAACTCCTACCTTAAAGAAGAACTGAGATGTAAGAGCTCAACCACTTTTGCTGATGTGAGCCTATTAGAATTGTCTTTATCTCATTAATGAAGTTATTAACAGGGACAACTAGGTGGCTCAGTGGATAGAGAGACAGACTTGGGTTCAAATCTGGCCTCTGACACCTCCTTGCTGCGTGACCCTGGGCACTTAACCCTCATCACCTACTCCTTACCACTCTTCTGCTTTGGAACCAATACTTAGCATCAAATTTAAGATAGAAGGTAAGGGTTTAATAAAAAAAAAGTTACCAACAAAAGCCAGCCCATTTTGAAGATATTTGCTGATCCCCAGTCAATATGTGGCTACCCTGATTTATTTATAATAAGCTCTTTTAAATTCTCTTTGTCCTGAGTTTTACATCCTTAATCAGGGTAAAAGCCCAAATGGAATTTTCCTTTCAACAAGATCACCTAAATGCTTGTTGATTGATTGCCAGTTTTAGAAGAGACTCTTCAGTTGTCTGTATGATCTTAGGCAGGGCAGTTAACTTCTGCCTTCTTATCTATAAATTGAGGAAGTTGTACCAGGTGACCTTTAAAGTCTGGTCCAGAGGAGAGCAGCCGTGACTCAGGGAGACTCAGTGGATAAAGAGCCAGTCCCAGAGATGGGAGATCCTGGGTTCAATTCTGGCCTCAGACACTTCCTAGTTATGGGACCCTGGGCAAGTGACCTAACCCCCATTGCCTAGCCTTTACCACTCTTCTGCCTTGGAATTAATACAGTATTGATCCTAAGACACAGGGAAAGGGCTTTACAAATCAGTAAATAAAATCAAGTCCCTTCTAGATCTAAATCTATGATCCTGTGACACTTGGGAATATGAGATCGTGTTCGGCTCCATTTGCCCAAAGGGTTCATTTCCACATTCCTTCTTTACTTTCCGGTGGCCCATCTTCTTACCACCTTATGCCTTTACTCCTTGTCTTAGAAGTTGTGGCCAGCAGGCCTCAAAGTATTACAGAAACTCAGAGTTGTAATACGGGTCAGAGGCCATCTATTCCAACCTCTACCTAAACAAGGATTCCCTGTATAGAGCCCCTCCAAAGTGGTCATTCAGCCTCCGAAGGAAGACTTCCAGGATTAATAACTCGCTAACTGAAGAGTTATCCACTTTTGAGCATCTACGGTTGTTTGGAAAACTTTTGTTATGTTGTGCCCAAATCTACCTTTCTGCAATGTCCACTCATTTCTGCTTGCTTCTGCCCTCTGGGGCAAACTGAATAAGTCAAATCCCTCTTCAATGTGACAGCCCTTCAAATAGTTCAAGACAGCTATCATGTTCCACCCCTATCCCCAAGTCATTTTTTCTCCTTCCTGATTCTTGCTCTGTCTTGATTTGTTTAGCTTCAGCTACAGGGAGAGGAATTGAGGATAAACCAAGAGTCTGGACAGCAACAGCCGGTGGCCTAGATACTGTTTTGAGGGGGAGTCACCCTCCTTCCCCAAGGTAAGATGAATTGATTTATTTATCTTTTCTCACATCCTTGAAATTGTCTCTCCTCAGCTAGAGAGGCATCTTTGATGAGGGAACTTTGTTGGCTGAACAATGGAAGGACCAGTTGGGATGAGTGGGTGGGGAATGGAGAGACAGATCTAGTGGGCCTAGAGGACTCCTCATGCTCTGCTTTTACTACCCAAATGGATTTTGGCATTCTTTTTTTTTTTTAAACCCTTACCTTCCATCTTGGAATCAGGCTCCAAGGCAGAAGAGTGGTAAGGGCTAGGCAATGGGGGTCAAGTGACTTGCCCAGGGTCATACAGCTGGGAAGTGTCTGAGGCCAGATTTGAACCTGGGACCTCCTATCTCTAGGCCTGGCTCTCCATCCACTGAGCTACCCAGCTGCCCCCTTGGCATTCTTGATATACCTAAAGGAGGTGGAAGGAGTCAGGGAAGGATATGTGGAAAGCTGGTCCAGGAGAACGGAGGAATTAAAGCTCTGTGAAAGAGGGCAGAGAGAGGCAGAAAATTCCTTGGGAGTAAACTGCCCCTCGAGGTCCTGGGCTGGCAGATTTGGTAGTGGGCCAGGAGAGGGAGGGCCTTGATGGCACTAGGCTGAGGGACCTGAGGAGGTGCAAGCAGTAAGATAGAAAAAGAGGAGCTGTTTTTATCCCTGTTGGGTTTGACTGGAGGCAGAGCCTAGGGCTGGATGCCCCTGAGATGCCCCAGCCCCCCTGGTATATGGGATCTGACTGAGAATGGCTACTTTCCCTCCCTACACACAGAATTGAGCCCCTAGCCTGCTCAGTGCTCTGGGTCCAGGTGTGCTACAAGCCTGAGGCAATGACAGACACTTTGTACAAACAATGCCCTATCCCCCTGGGGCTCCTACTCCTAGTTCAATCTTCTGAAAAGAACAGCAGCCAGGAAGAGAGGCTGAGATGGGTAAAGGAGGCCTTCTCTGGCTCAGCTCTGGTCAGACTCCCTTAGAATGCTCTCTGGTAACAAGCTGGAGGCCTCAGGGCCCCTCATGTTCCCTGGATAATGTTGCAGATTCAGAAGTTGAAGACCTTGAAGATGATCTGGTCCCATGTCCTAATTTTACGGATGAAGAAATTGAGGCTCATTTCCAGAATATGAATCATTCAAATCAAGAAGGGAAATGGCCAAGATCATGCAGGTCAAACAGAAGCAGAACCTGGAATCAAACTCTTGTCCTTTGGCTTCAGATGCAGTTCTCTTTTCATTACAACAGTAAACCATTAATAACCCACCTCTTACCCCATCCTCATCACCCCCTTCTCAGGAAAATTGGCTCTCCTAGCCAGGGCAGAGTTGTTATCACCAAAAGGCCATGTGGTGAACTTGCCTTAGCTTCTAGCTGAAGAAAGGTAGAAAGAGGTTAGAATGGAGGGAAAGAGAAGGGGGAAAAGGAATATAGAGGGAGCGTTCTGCCAGAGAATTGACTTTGTAACTGTGGTCCCAAAGCCTCTTGGTATGTGACTTTTTCTTCATTGATGGAGATGAATGCCCTGCTCTGAGTGAGGGGTGACCAGAATTGTAGAGAGTAGGAGAGAGAAGAGCTCTTCAGTTCTCATGAGTCCCCCCAAGTTGCCTTTAAGCTTTGAGTCTCTTCAGGTCACTTTGGGTGCTTCTGGCTTCCTTCTTTGAGAGGGAAGATGAAAGAGGCCATCTCCACTTCAGGTTGCTGAAGGAAAAGACTCTGGGAAGACATGAGAGGATCAGGCATTCTCTGTCATGTCCTTATTCATAGCTTGCTACACTAGAGACATAAGGCAATTTCACCTTGGGTAAAATCTAGGTTTCTCTCTCTCTCTCTCTCTCTCTCTCTCTCTCTCTCTCTCTCTCTCTCTCTCTCTCTCTCTCTCCCCTCTTCCAGTTGAGTTACCTCACTCCCAATGGGAGAGCTCCTTCATTCTGTATTGTCTGGTATATATTCTCCTTTGTATGCCTCTGATATCTGTTTTACTAAGGTTTGGATATATGGGTTTCTTGGTTACCTCCTATATGTATTCACTGGTGGAAAAGAAGTCCAATACCAATGAAACCCCTCACAAGGGAATCTTCTATTGGAAGAGTCCTTCCTGTCTCTTATTCTATCCTGCTGCTATTATTACCTGGGCTCTGAAAAAGTCTTATAACCAGGTTCCAAATACCAGTCTAAAAATCTCTTACCTGTCCAGGGCTGCCCACACCTTTATCATTTCACCACCATCCCTATGATGACACATCAGATAGCTTGGTATCTCTCAAGGCCCTAGAAAACATAGCATCAGCACCATCTTCTCATTTTTACCAACAATTGAACTTGCCTGAAGCCTAGTTTATTTTTGGCTCAAGGCCTGTAGGCCAGTGCTAATTTGCATGGCTGACTGCCCTGTGGGAGCTGATTAGATAGTTGGAGAGACCTGGAAGCAGGTTTGGTGGGCTAAGCTGAGGTCTATATTCATCTCTTTGGTCCCTTCTTCTTTTGCCCTTCCTAAGGTAGACAATCAAATTGGGCAAAGTTTGGGATTCTGACTAAAGAAAATTAGTTTTAGAGGGTGAGAGGGGAGAGGCCTAGGAAGAATAGGGTTGGGTGGGAATGAAGGATAGAAATCAGCTATAGGCAGCTAGTGGATAAAGCACTGGACTTGGAGTTAGGAAAACCTAGATTCAAATCTGGCCTCAGACACTTCGTTGCTGTGGGGCTTTGGACAAGTTACAACCTTTGTCTGCCTCAGTTTTTTCAACTGTAAAATGAGTATCATAATAACAACTATCTCCTAAGGTTATTATAAGGATTAAATGAGAAATATCACTTAAAAAAGATAGTTTCTACCATCAAAGGGCTTCCATTCTAATGAGGAAAGAAAATATAAAATCGTGGTTACAAGGTGTAGAGAGTAGTACAAAGTAGTCAGGAGGGGAATTGAAAGAGAACTGAGAGGAACCTAAGACCATTTAACTCACCAATTAGAGGAAGGGCCATAGGAATGAAGACACATCTTTTGGGTGAGAAGACTGTTATATGTGAAAGAAGCTGGATATAGTCAAGAGTAGAAGTAAACATAGCCAGCTCTTATCCCTCCTTTTGCTTACATCATAGATTCTAGGGTTAGAATTCAACTCAAGGATCTCCTAGGCCAGTGATGGCAAATCTGTGACATGAGTGCCAAAGATGGCATTTATAGCGCTCTCTGTGGGCATGAGCACTCTTTTCCTCCCCAGAGTTTCTTACTAGAAAGGCAGAGGGTCTTGGGTGGAGCTGTTCCCTTCTCCTCTCTACTGTGCCTGAGGACATTGTTTCATACCCCCCAGCCTTTCTACCAGCAGCCCAATGGGAACACACAGGGGGTAAGGTGGAGGGCTCACAGACAGCAGAGCTGGAGGGGAGCAGAGCTCTCAAACCACTCCCTTTCCCCTCTCTATTCTTGATAAGGACATTCCTTACTTCACTCACTCCTCCACCCAGTAGCCCAATGGAAGCACTTCCTTTCTCCCCTGTGTGCAGTAAGGGGAGGGGCAGCAGGCATGGCACTGGCTCTGGGAGGTGGGGTGGGGGCAGGGCCTGGCACTGTCTCTAAAAGGTTTGCCATCACTGCTCTAGGCCAGCCTCATGATTTTACAGATGAGTAGGATAAGTCCCTTAGAAGTAAAGAGACTTGAATGAGTAATAGCAGGACCATGACTGGGTTCAAATTCAGCTCTTTTAACTCCAAAGCCTGTCTACTACTCTTCCCTGATTAGTATGCATTATATTCCTTTTCATATATTTTTCTCTTATTTTTTCACCCTTGTTAGGCTTTCTTGTGGTATGTGTTGCCCTGCTCATCTCTCTAATTAATCATTAAGGCCTAGAGACAAGGGATCAGTCCTGAATTGTTTTTATCCTTGTGAAGACACAGCTTTTCTAGGATGAACTTAATGTCCATTTTTGCTATTTGGGGGCCCAAAGGTGGATGCTAGATTAGGGACCAGGACCACTTCACATCCCACCTGTTGGTTTTTTTTTCTTTAAACCCTTACCTTCCATCTTAGAAATAACACTATGTATTGGTTCCAGGGCAGAAGAGCAATAAGGGCTAGGCAATGTGGGTTAAATGACTTGCTCAGGTCACACAACTATGAAGTGTCTGAGGCCAATTTGAACTCAGGACCTTCTATCTGTAGACATGGCTATCCCACCAATCTACATAGCTTCCCCCATCCCAACGTTTTGATATTACCTCATAAAGGACAACAAATTAGTCAGTTTAGGGGCCCATGTTCCTAACTGATCTTGGACTAAAAATCTGTTCATACTCCTTCGTTTCTTGTGCCTTATGTTCTCTCTCTTCTCTGCTGATAATTTCTGAAGGCCCATGTTGCCAGTACATGCCCCTCCTCCCAGGCCTCTTCTATCTACTCTTGTCAAAGTGAGAACGGGAAGAATTTGTTTACAAGTGAGGAGGAAAGTTAATATTTACAGCTACACAGTATACAAGCATACACTGAGGACTCCCCAAAGTGTCTGCCAGGTGTACCATCAGAAGACTCTTGTGCTCACAAAATAGGCCAAGTTTCCCCAGGTGCTAACATGTGGACTGGCCAGTTGCCTCTAGGCCATCTGCCATGTTCTTATCCCATCCTGGGAACTCTCTGCCTTTAAATGCCTCCTTTATGGTTTCATTTACTACAGTACACATTTTCCATCCCAGCACCAAAAACCCCAGTCCTGGCTGTTTCCAGCTTCCTGTTCCCTCGACAAACATTCCTCTAGTCAAACAAGAGGGACCCCTGATACCTACCTGGGGTTGGGGCTCTGTTCACTCATTTGATTGTGATCACAATATTGTGGAAATAGAGGAGAATGAGGAGGGCATCAGAGAAATCTCTGGACACCATATATGGTCATGAAACAATTTGCTATCCACCTCCTCACAGAAAGGTAATGGACTCAGGGTATCGACTGAGAAATGGATACTTTGGACATGGCCAATGTAGGATTTTATTACTTGATTATGCATATTTGTCACGAGAGTTTAATTTAATTTTTTTCCAATGGAAGAGGTGATAGTGGATGAGAGATACAAAATAAAAATTTGTTCATTGAAAAATATAACATTCTAATTAAAACTCCTCAGTCTTCAATTTAATAAACATTTATCAAGTACCTACTATATGCTCAGCATTGTGCTAAACTCTAGAGATGTAATCAGAAGGAAAAACGACAGTCTCTGTTCTCCAGGAGTTTACAATCTTAGACTGGAGATCATATGCAAAAAGGAGCTAAAAATGTGGGGGGGGGGGACACCAGGACTGCCTGATGTTCTGTGGAGCTGAAACCAAGCAGAGCTGCTGCTTATCAAAACATTATTTCCACCTAATGCCAATTTCTCACCCCCCTTCCACCCTCCAGTTCCCAAGGATGAATTTTACAGTAATCCCAATAGCCCACACTTATAGGGCTCTTTAAAGTTTGCAGTGGCAAGAATGTTGAATTTAGAGTGAATTCTGGTTCTGTCCCTTAATTCCTCCTCAGCTTTGTTTAAATCATATAACTGGGCCTCAATGTTCGCATCTGTAACATAAGGAAATTATATTAAACAATCTCTTGAATGGCCCCTGTATTACTTGACCAATAATTCTCACAACCCTATAAAGTAGTGGCATTGTAGTAATGACTTCCATTTTGAAGATGAGAAGACGGAGGCTTGTCTAAGTTAGTCGTTGAGACTCACAAGTCAAGCAAGTGTCTGAGGCAGGATTCAAATCCTGTTCTTCTTGCTTCCAGGCCCAGTGAGTGTTGCAGGCAATATGCCTTGCTGCCTCTCTCCCTCACAGTACCTTTGACAGGAAAATGGAGAGGAGGCCAGTTCTTTGGAGGGCAAGCATACAGGGTCCCCACATAGCTGGAATGGATCTTTCTCCACATGACGTTTGATAGGAAACATCTTCCAGCTCCTGTCTGATTATCTAGCACTAGTGAATGCATCATATGGGTTTATTACTAGCAAAGACTGATGACACGTGAAGGCCATCACAGCCCTGCTCGTAATTGTTTATAGGAATGCATGTGTGTCTTCTGACTGGGACTGGCAGAAATCTTTCATTTGGGTGTTTCTTTTGTGGTGTTTTGCTTTAATCCAACATTTGTCAGTAGCCTAATAAATAACTTTATGGGAGCAGGAAAAATGTGAAGGTTGTGATATAGTGGGAGGGAGAGCCAGAGGAGAGGAAGTGAGACAGCGTGATGTACTGGAGAGGGCACTGAATCGGGAGCCAGAGACCTGGGCTGAACATCCTGCTGTACCCACCTCCACCCCCCAACCTTACTAGCTGTGTCATTATTGGTGGGATTCAAACGATCATAGACTTAGAGGCCATCTACTCCAATCCCCTCATTCTACTGAGAATGAGAGTGAGGCCTAGAAGGGTTGAGTGACTTGATTTGAACTCAGCTCTTCTAATTCCATAACCAATGTGCTTTCCACTGAACACCACAGTGTATGACCTTAGGCAAGTGCCTTAATCCACTGGAGAAGGGAATGGGAAACCACTCTAGTTTCTTCACTAAGAAAACCCCATGGACAATATGGCCCTTGGGGTCATGAAGAGTTGGACGTGAGTGAATGATGGAACAAGAACTCTTCATTCTTTTTGGCTAAGATCAGGACACAGGAGTTTAGCCAATGTTTTAGGAGTTTAGGGGAGGGAGAACTGCTTGGGTGCTAAGGTGAGGCCATTGTCCAAGGCTTCTATCTACTGGGGTCCTAGAAAGAGAGGCAGAGAACAAAGGCAGAAGCACTGGACTCACCGGCTGGGACAAGGAGGCGGAGTAGACCAACAATTCAGAAGCAGTTCTTGAAGTAGGGATTATGTGTCAGGCACTGTGCTAGGTGCTGGCCAAGAGACAAAAAAGGAAACTATTTTTCTTCTCAATGATCTTATATTCTGTCAGAGGAGACACATATATATTTAAGTTTACATAAAAAATACTTACCAGATAGTTCAGGAATGGAGGTCACTATCAATTGTGTATATGGGGAAAGGCTTCAAGTAGAAAGTAGATCTGGCTGACTGAGGAAAGTAAATGCCTGAAGGTCTAAGACACCTAGTGGTTTCTTTTTTTTGCAAATAAGGACCATAGCTCTCAAATTGAAGTAGCTTAGCTTTCCAGAACTCTGACAGTTCCAGAAGCCCGATGTTTTAGGAGTTTAGTGGAGGGAGGTCTGAACTAAAGGGAGGCCACTATCGGAGGCCCGTATCAGCTGGTGTCCTAGAAAATGATCTCATTTAACGTTCAGCACTGTCAATAGTGTGTCCACCTCCCTCAGCTGGCACTCCTCAAATGGAGATGTCCTCTGCTCAGCTCATGGACACCTTCCTCATTTTCTGCATGAGACTAAGGGTGAGAACTAAGAGTGTAATCTGTGCTCTCCATGCTCCCCACAGTCAAGTAAACAGCTATCCCTTCCACATCACTTTGACTTTCCCTATTGCAAGTTTCCATATGGAGGGAGTAGACATAAGAAATTTTAGGGGAATTTGGGGGGAGTTGGCAGACAACATAGAAAAAGGTTAGAAAGCATATAGCCTATGACCAATTACTTCACCCAAATTTTACAATGAAGTGCTGAAAGCATTCCATAAAAGAAAAAGAAAAAAATCAGATTTCTTCTCTGGTAAGGAAAGGAAAGGCCAAAAATTTTTATGTAGATTTTCCCAATCGTGGGGTGCTGATCCCCTAACCCCTGATGTGGAAGAGATACCTATAATTGCACTCTGCACCCAAAGAGTTGTAAAAAAAAATCAATACAAGAATGATAGGAAATCCCATCTGTGGAGTGAAAAAGACCTCAGTTAGTCCCACTCTTTGCAACTTAATAGCTGTGTAATCTTGGGTAAGTCACTCAAATTCTCTGAGCTGAATTTTCCTTGTCTGTAAAATAAGGGGGTTGGAATAGATTAACCTCTAAGGTCCCAACAGCTGTTATGGTCTCAGGTTCTATGATTCTAGTGAAGCAGCATGATATAGAGGATATTGAGTTACCTTTGGAGAAAAGAAGGATTGGATTCAAGTCCTGCCTCAGAAATGAATTAGTTGATTGGCCCTGAGCAAGCTACTGAACCTCTCAAGTCTGGGCAATTCCCTAAGACTAATGACAGAAGAAAGGCTGGACCTGAATTAGTAGATGGTTTCCTATTATCAACAAATTAACCCATCCAGCCTCTGTGTTAATTAAGGGACAGCTAGCTGTGTCTGTCCGTCCAGCATTTCTAGGGTCAACTTTCAGTTACTTTCCAATGACCCAGAGCTTCAGATAGATCCATATCACTAACTCTTGGGATTTTTTTCTTTGTTTTTAAATTAAGGAAAAAATTGTTCATGTCAATGCAATTTTTAATAATAATTTTCTGACATTTTGCAATCTACAGTCTCTCTTTCCTTCTCCCCCTTCTCCCCTCCCCAAGATGGCAGGTAATACAATAGAGGCCGTACATGTCTTTTTTGCACATTTTCCCATGTTCATCATATTGGTTCATTAATTCTTGTAAAGAAATAAATGTTCCCTTTCCACATTTACCTTTGCAATTACGCTAATGTTCAAGTGAGTTTGTATTCTTGGAGCACAGGCCAACTGGTATGGGGGTGGGGAGGGAGGCAAATGGGAAGGGAGGAAGCAGGGAGGAAATGAGTTGGCACCGAGCATTATTATGGAGGAGAGGGGAGCCAGTTAGGTTAAAAAACTTTCTATGAATAACCCCACAAAATGGATCATCGCGCATAGGCGGGCAATCAAAAGCTGGCTGTATTTGAAAAGCTGTGAAGATGACACAGAACAGAGCCCAGCTCCCACCCAGCTGTGCTCAGGGCCCAAATCCAGAGACACAAAGCCCAAGGAAAGCCTCCCTCCGCCCCAGAGGGACTGGAAGCCGGACAGGCTTGAACTTGAAGTCAGAAGGCTGAGTCTGGTTTAAAAGGACTCGTTCGCCGTCACACATCTGGTGAGTGAAAGAGCCGGGATTCTAGCCCAGCTGGGAGGACTCTAAAGTGTCCCTGCCTTGAAAACTGGGAGGGGAGGAGAAGAAGAATACTTGCAGTATCTCCAGCTTGCAGGGCTGTCTTGGGGATTCAACGAGAAAGCCTAGAGTGTTCTGTCAATGTAATAATAGTTGACACTTCAGCTTTAAGTGTTTGGAGCACTTGACCTACAATATCTCATTTTGATGTTCACAACTCCATGAGGCAAGTTCTACAGGTATTCCGTCCCTGTCTGCAAGAGAAGGAAATTCATCATTCATCAGGTTAAAGGTCTTGCTTGTGGTCACAGGTGGATTCAATGACAAATGCAAGATTCAAATCTAGATCTCTCCTGACCCCAAGGATACAGGGTGCAATCATTAGACTGAGCTTCTGGAGGGCAAAGACTGTTTTTGACTTTTCTTTGTCATGAGGCCTTAGCACAGAGCCTGGCACAGAGTAATGGCTTAAAAAGTGCTTAACCAATGACTTTTCCCACTCCATCTTACTGTCATTCCACCTATTATGAAAACCCCTTACCTTTTGTCTCAGTATCAGTACTGTGTTTTGGTTCTAAGGCAGAAGAGAGGTAAGGGCTAGGCAGTGGGAGTTAAGTCATTTTTCCAGGGTCTCACAGCTAGAAAGGAAAGACCTGGGTTCAAATCTGATCTTGGAGATCAGATTTGAACCCAGGACTTTCCGTTTCTCGGCCTGGTTCCCAATCTGCTGAGTCACCTAGCTGCCCCCCTCCACCTATTTTTATTAATTCTGCTTTTTGCCCCACAATAATGATCCGTTGTCATCCACAGCAGCAGCTTTCTTCCACTACTGTGCCAGGGCCCCAGGCTGAAGCACAGAGCCAGGGTACCATGTCCTGGGGGGAGAAAACAGGAAGCCGCCTCCCCCGCAGCAGAGCAGTCAGGAAGGACACAGAGCCTCTGGCCCAATGTTTCCATTTGTGCTGTTTATTGCTGCCTTTGGCTCAGTTATGGGAGCTTGACTGTTCTCCAGTGCAATAAGCCTCATCCAGAACAGACATTTACTGCAGCCCTTCCTTTGCTTAAGGATCCCAGCGGAAGCCTTTGGAGTTTCAATCTCTCCATTCAGAGAGGCAGAGGCAACTGCCTGGGATCCAACACCCTTCCCCTCCCACCGCCCGTCCCCTCTCCTCTCCATGACCAAATCCTGCCCCATAGCACAGACTCTTTTTCGAATGCCAAGGAAGGGGGGCTTTGAAGAGCAGAGGATTAGCCTGCAGGACTCCCTGGTTGCCATCTCAGGGCTCCTGATGAGCCAAGCCCCAACTTGGGGTAAGGGAATTGCCTTTCAAGCGGCGAAGCTGCCAGTCAGTGTGATGGTTGCTTTAGGTGTGGATAATAAAGTGGACTGAATCAAGAGAACGAGACTCAGGATGAAAATCCCTCCAATGCTTAAACATATAGGTATATTCTAATATCATCGTATGCATCCTAATACCGCAAATATTCTCGTGTAGACAATAGGATCAGAGAGTCCCAGGGCTTGTAGGGCCTAACAGAGAGCCCGCCTTCCTGATCCTAAACTATCGCAGACAGATGGCTCCCCTTCATCGTAGTGGTCCCCAGGGAAGCGTGTGCACATACAGGGGGAGGGGGGCTGGGGAGTCAGGGTCTATGCAAGGAGGCTGGACCTCTTTAAATTGTGGACCTCCGTATCAGATGATGATGCTACTAAATGCTTTGTTTCCTGTTTCCAGAGCATATTTTCATGGTGGAAGAAACAAGGGAAATTTGAAAGAATGGAATTTAATACAGAGTAGTTTTAGCGGAAAAAAGACTATATTTGAAGGAAGAAGACTTAGGTTCTAATCTTATGGCTGCCACATATTACCTGTGTTCGTGACCTTGGACAAATTACTTGACTTCTCTGGGCCTCAGTTTCTCTTTGATAAAAGTCTCTAACTTTCTGTGCTCATCTCTGTGATAACATATGTACTAAGTGACATATAGAGAGAGCTTTTTAACCATCTCACACAATGTTTCTTTGATTTGTCTAATAGTAAGACTTGTTTCTCTGAATTGTCTTTCTTTGCATGTGCTAATTGGCCTTGGCATTAATTAATCTGATTTCATTATATTCTCTTTAATTTGTCAAGATATCATTTCATTATTGGGTGACGGAACACTTTGGAGGATTGTTGGAACTGGAATATATTTTTCCTCTTTTTAAAGTTCCAGAGAAAAGTCGTTATCAATTAACTTAATTTGCATTCGCATTAGGTTAATCGTTTTAGTTTAGCCAAATTTGTGGAAATTTACATAGCAAATTGACCCTCCACATTTCACTTAAACATATGTAGCTCACACTGAGGAGTGCATTTTGAGTTGCTAATGAAATGGAGGTTATTTTGCACGCTTCTTTTAGTAAAAGAGGTCTAATTAGACCAAGTAATTTTTTATTTCATCCGTAATTGCAAAACAAATAAGCTTCTTGGCTTTTTTTCCCCTCCTCTCCAGCAGCAGTATCACATGGACAAGAACGTTAATAGGGAAGTCATGTTCTCCTAATTAAGCCTGGTTTGATTTCTGTTCAGTGTTCCGTCAGCAGCCCCTCGCCCGCTTTCTCCTAGGTACTCTTCTGCCTGAGTTGCTAAGCCTCCTGGTATACCTATTAATAGAAGACTCCCCCACACGGAGCCAGAGGAATTAAAAAATGTAACCAAGAAGGCAGGGTGGGAATTTTGACAGATTTGTTTAAAAAAAAGTTTTATTCTTTTTTTCCAGAGAGGAGGAAAAAGTTGAATTTTTAAAAGGGGTCTTGGTTCCCTCCATCAGGGGACGAAAAGAGTGAAAAATAGCTTTTGTTCTCTTCCCCCCTAGAGAAGTTGGCGTGACACACTGTTGTCATTTCAAGAGAGACTCCAGGGGTTGCCTCATTCAAGGTCGGAAAATGGGCTGATGTCTCCCCCTCCAGGACTGCAAAGCTGGGTTGTTTTTTTTTGCAGAAAGGCGGCTGAGAGGAGCTGGGGGGGGGGAGTGGGGTGAAGGTTGAGACAAAGCCCTCTGGTGACAATCTTTCTGTCCTCCCCAGGGAGCCCTGGCTGTTTCATCCCACCACAGCCCCATGATGCAGTGGGACAGGGAGACTGGCATTTGTTTTCCATGAGAATGCCTTTTTTTCTCTCTATGAGAGAATGTTCCTCTTGAGGACAGAGCTAGACTTGGGTTAGGCGCAGTCTCTGAACTGGAAGAAAGCTTAGAGGCTTGTCCAACCTGCACCGGAAGTGGGCATTCAATCACCTCTGGAAAACTTTGAGTGATGGGTGACCTGCTAGCTCCTGAGATAGCCCAATGCACTCTGGGACAACGCTGTCTCAGAGTTTTCCTAGGATTTGGAATAGTAAGGGGCATTATAGACTAGAGTTAGCCGCTCATTTTTTACAGTTGAGGAAACAGGTTCACTGAGGTCAAATAGCTGGCCTAGGGTCATACAGCTGGCCACAATAGAAAGCTGAAGGCTGATTCTCTGACTCCAAATGAATGAAAGAGAAAGGTCACGGGACACAATGGCTCCTTTTCATACATTTAACCTCAAACCCAGAAGTTTCTTCCTCCCTCCCTCCCATCTATACCATCCAGACCAAATCTTCCACTGAGCTGCTTTCCTGGACTTCCTGATCTCTAGAACCTCATCCTTCTACAAGATACTACCTCAGCTCTAAAACTCAGACCTCCTCAGTACCCCTGCCCTGGAGCTCCTCCCTCTGATTGGAGATCAAGGATGGACATTAGAATGTTCCACATGAAGATCCACTATTTAAAGAGGTCTCTCTCTTCCTTCCACTCCCCTCTCTCTCCTCTCTTTCTCTCTTTCTCTCTCTCTCTCTTTCTCCCTCCCTCCCTCACCCTTCTCACTCTTCCTCCCTCTCCCTCCATTCCTCATTCTCTCTTCCTCCCTCCCTCTCTTTCTCTCTCCCCCTCCCTCCCAACAGCCCCCTTTCCAGATTCTTGGAATATATTATCTTGACTCCATATATATTATCTTGGCTACTTACATTGTGAGTTCCTTGAGGACTAGGATTGTCTTATGCCTTCCTTGTATCACCAGTGCTTAGAACAGTGTTCAATACATTTTTCTTGTTTTTTATTTTTGGCTTGGTCTCCCTTTTTATTAAATCAACTCACCCCAAACTTTGATTAGGAGAGTCAAGGTCAAAAGAATCATGGGGAGTGGTAGGGGATAGTCATGGCTTAGCTCAAGCTGGCTTCTGTTTTGGGAGTAAACAAAAGTTTTTCTTTATTTTCATGTCAGAGATACTGGAGTGGTTTGCCATTTCCTTCCTTGGCTCATTTTATAGATGAGGAAACTGAGGCCAACAGGGTTAAGTGACTTGCCCAGGGTCACAGATCTAGTAAGTGTCTGAGGTCAGATCTGAACTCAGGAATATGTCTTCCTGTACTCTAGAACTAGGGCTCTATCTGTTGTAATACCTCACTGCCCAATTTAATAATTAGCAAGTGTAATATGTAACAAATGTATATTGACTCTGATTTTATTGACTCGGAGACAATGTCCTCTGCAGCCCTGCTACTCTCTGCCTTCTACCAGGTTGCATAGGTAAGACTGTTCCAACCTCTCCCTAACCTCCACAAATCAGAGGATGCCAGAGTCAGTTCAAGTTGATTGTAAAATTTCCAATGTCAGCTTTATACCCTGGAAATTGGCAAATGCTATACATTTTTTGTTGTTGTTGCTGATTGTCTAAGTTGAAGAAAGTGATGGGAAAATGTCAATCATGTATATTAAACATTCTACTAGGGGCAGGATGGTATAACACCTCTATAATTTGTTGCAATTGTGTCTGTTTCTTCATGATCCCATTTAGGGTTTTCTTGACAAAGATACTGGAAGAGTCTGTCATTTCCTACTCCAGCTCATTTGACATATGGGGAAACTGAGGACAACAGGGTTAAATGACTTGACCTGAGTCACACAGATAGTAAATGTCTAAGGCTGGATTTGAACTCAGGAAGATGTATATTATTCCTACTCAGCTTTGGACCTGGGGCTGAACTATTCTGATTGGTGAATGAGTATAAACTCTTTTAACTTGCTATATGTGGAAGTCACTTAACCTCTATCTGCCTTGGGTTCCTCATTTCTAAAATGATGTATAGTGCCTACTTAATAAATATTTGTCAATTTGACCTATTCTAGCTGGCTTGGCTTTGCAACTCTTTACTGCTTTCTTCAATATTTACCTCTTGCTATAGAAAATGGAATCAGATGTTATCATTGATGAAGGCATGACAAGATTACCCTGTGACTCCACTTAGCTCTCTTTTGACTCCTCAGTTGTCTCTTCCACATCACCAGGATTAGGAGCCTGGTGATTCTTGGCCCCCCTATCTCCCACTCAGATGATCTGGAAAATCTATGTAAAATTTTTTGCCCACTTCCCTTCATACCTGAGAGGTCTGAATGTTTTATTTTTCTTCCATGGTATTTTTGCAGTACCTTATTGTAAAATTTGGATTAAGTATGCATTTCTGAGTTTCTAAACTTTATTCTGTGTTGTCTGCTAGCCTTTAGGTGTTGTCTACAGCTTCCATAGAACTCCCCCCAATTCCTATTTAATTTCTGTAAGCATTGATGGGGAAAGTCATGATGTGGAAGGGATACGTGTATTTATGCTTAGTACATAATAGGCACTTAATCAATGCTTTTTCCCTCTCCTCCTCCCATCTCTGGCCACCACTCCCCTATATGAATGGTCTCCCTTTATTAGGCAGAGTCTAGCTTGCTTTTTGTGTTTGCATCCCACCAAAATGCCTGGCATACAGTAGACCTGTGATCAATGTTTCTTTCATTCATGTTCCCTACGGCTCAAAATGACTTCACCACTATCCTGCTACTGAAGATTGAAATGTCACTTTTGGTGATTTGGGTTAAGGAAGCACATTTAGTAATGTGGTGGTGTGGAAAGGGTGAGAGATTTATTAAGAGACCTGAATTCAAATCCTGGCTCCTACATTTATAATTTTTTTGACCAAATTCCAAGTTGTTTAATGTTTTTGGGATTCCCTTAATTATCTACAAAATTAGGGTTGGTTGGACTAGCTTATTTCTAAGGTCTTTTCCTTTTTTCCCCCCTTTCTTCTCTTCTGCTTTTTGGTGTTCCTTTCTCTACCCTGTGTCAGATGTTCAAGGACTCCCAGCTAATTGCCAGTCTTTCTCTACAGGAGAAGTGCCCATTCTGCAGATCTAATTCTTCACCCTTCAGGCCTGTCCCTGGCCCATTTCCACTGGGCTTTGCTCATAGTCATTTGAATCTTAGAAAGGACATGACACAGTAATTCCTGCCAAGATGTTAGTGCCACCATCAAAGTCCTGGTCCAGTGCCTCACCTTGGCATGGACATAACCCTGGGGTCTTTAAGGCTCTGCCAATGGAACCCAAGACCTGGCAGCTCTTACCTAGCTGGAAAGCTTTCATAGACTGCTTGGTATGACAGAAGGTAAGTAGTGTGGCTACAGGGTGATGAATTTTTCAGCTTCAGGCAGCAGCCTTTTAAAAGGCCCATCTCCTAAACCTTGAAGAACTAAAAGGGTTTGGGTCTATTTTGATGGAGGGAATATAGAATCTCAAATTACTGAAGGAAGATGTTAATGACTGATGGTAGCTTAATGTTTTGCACCTGCATTTGCACCAGGATTCAAATCTAACCTTCCATGTCTGTATGACCTTAGGCGAGCCCCCCAGTGCCCCCAAATTTCAGTTTCTGCCTGAGAGCGCTGGACGAGATGGCTTCTGAGGCCTTTTCTAGCTCCAGATGTGCAATCCCATGATCCTTGACATGGGTATTGATACTTTAGTAATGGGTTATGCCTTCCTTTAGAGGAATGCCTTCCTAATGGAATCATTTAAAGCATCTTTGCTGGTGAATTGAAAGTGATTTCCAGGCAGGGGTCTTTCTAATCTTCTCTTATCCCAGCCTACTAGAGACTACCTGCTCTTTTCAGCAAGGACATTAGGAATCTCTGAGAAGGAATTCGGTTTTCAGATTTCTATTCCAAAGAAAAAGTTTCCCAGCTTATCTGGGGAAAGAATCAAAGGCCTGGGACTTTTAGGTGGTTCGGGGGATAGAAAGCTAGGCACAGAGATGGGATATCCTGACTACAGTTCAGTTCTCAGACACTTCCCAGCTGTGTGACCCTGGGCAAGTCACTTAACCTCCATTACCTAGCCCTTACTCTTCTTCTGCCTTGGAACCAATGCATTCTATTAATTCTAAGACAGAAGATAAGGGTTTGAAAAAAAAGAATTGAGGGTCCTAGGGCAACCCCTTATTCTCCCCACAAAGCTGGTCTGATCAGAGGGTGGTAAGATTAAAGGGGTGAAAATCCCTGAAGGGAGTAGAGCAGTGGGATGGGGTAGGAAAAGGAAAGATTTGGGCTATCCACTGGAGCTGCCCTCACCAGGTCTCTCCACCCCCTGCCCCGATGCCATGCAGGAGGCCAAGGAGAAAAAGGCATTTCTGAATGAGTGTGACAGTTCACTCCACATGAAAACCCACCCAATTGTGACTCAGAGTTTTTGGAGGCACAGATAGAATTAAAGAAATGTTAATGTATTCTGTTTGCCTTGCCTCCTGCCCACACACAAACTCCAGAATGGGGAGAGTGTGAAGCGGGCAGTGGTGGTAGTGGGGAGGGAAGGAAAGCAGCTGGAGAAGGGAGGAAGGCTAATGTCTGGGGTGTCAGCCCTCCTCTTCCTCGGGAGGCTCCAAGCCCCCCAGAGCGGCTGCGGATGGGCCACGAGTCCCTTGGGTCTGGGACGGTCCATCAGCAACTGGTCTGATCCAAATGAATTCACAGAATGGAACAAGAGGCTTCCCCTAAGAAGGGCTGGAGTACCAGGCCCCCGGGGTGAGGCGGAGGGGGCTGGGCAAGGAATGCCAACGCTACATAACCCAGAGCTGTCTGTTTCAGCTCCAGCGCCGAGGCTTGTCAACTGGTAAGCAGCCATTTAGAATCACTGTCTTTTCCAAATGAGTCCCCTGAATGCTATATGCTTAATAATGCCCGTGTCTCTATGCATTTATGCAAGAAGGTCCCCAGGGCCCCTGGCAGTGGTGCTGCTTTGACTTACAACAATACCCCTGGAATGAGAGAGAGAGAGACCACTCCCCACCTTCTTTCTCTTCCCCTCTCTGGCTCTTCTGAGACTCCCATCTTGGGCATGAGTCACTGAAAGGAGGATTGGAAGCCAAGGCCACAAGGTGAGGGGGGTGTGTGTGTGTTTGGGGGAGCCGGGCCTCAAATCATCACACAAGGGCCCCCCAAGAGCTGAAATGGAGGAATCTTTCTGAGGTCACCTAAAACAACCCATAGCTGAACAGGAATGACAAATGGCCCTACAGCCTCCAGTTAAAAATATTGAGTAATGGGATACCCACTAATACTTTAGTTTAATTTAATTTAATTTAATTTAATTTAATTTTTAAACTCTTACCTTCTACCTAGGAATCAATTCTCTGTGTTGGTTCCAAGGCAGAAGAATGATAAGGGCTAGGCAATAGGGGTGAAATGACTTGCCCAGGGTCACACAGCTAGGAAGTATCTGAAGCAGATTTGAACCTAGGACCTTTCAATCTCCTGAACCACCTAACTGCCCCTCTCTTTGCAGCTTCAGTGGTAAGAGCTAGGCAGAGGGTATTAAGTGATTTGTCCAGGGTCACACAGCTAGGAAGTGTCTGAGGCCAGATTTGAACTGAGGACCTCCCATTTCTAGGCTTGGCTCTCAGTCCAATGAGTCCCCCAGCTGCCCCCCCCCTTAAATCTTGACACAGTCCATTCCACTTTTGGACAATTCTAATTACTATGGCGCTCCCCTCCCCCTACTTTACATAGAGCTAAATAAGGAGAATAAGCATTTACAGAGCACCTACTATATGCCCAGGTACCATGCTAAATGCTTTACAAATATACAGTGCTGTTCTTTTCTCCCTCTTACAATTAAGGAAACTGAGGCAAAATTAGGTTAAACACCTTGCCCCTGGTCACATGACTAGTGAGTATCTGGGTCAGGATTTGAACTCAGGTCTTCCTGACTCCAGGACCATTGCTCTTTCTACTGCTCCACTAGTTGCCTCACCAACAACTTCCACTCCTTGTTTTCAGTTCTGCCTGGCGAGACCAAACAGAACAAGCCTAATCATTCTTCTACATGACAGCCCTTCAAGGATGGCAAAGACAGGATCATGTTCCAGGGAAGGGTGTCTTTTCTCCCTGCTAAACACCCTCAGCTCCTCCTATTTCCCATTGACTTTCCTAGGGTAAGATTTCTGGGACCCTCCTGGCCCCGGTGGCCCTCCTTCAGGGCTCTGGTCCTTCTTTGAGTGTGCTGCCCAGAACAAAAAACAATGCTCCAGATGTGGACTGAGCAAGGCCGAGAAAAGGGGGATCAGTACCGGCCTTGCCTGGCTAAGTGCAGCCCAAGGTCTAAACTGCTTTTCTGGCTAGGACTTGCTATTGTACAATGAACTGGAGAAGGAAATAGCAAACCACTCCATTATCTTTTGTCAAGAAAGCCCCCCGAGATGTAGACTCGAAATGATCCCTCTATTGCGAATATTAATAACATAGAAATAGGTTTTGAACAATGATACACACAAAACCCAGTGGAATTGCTCATTGGCTCTGGGACAGGGGGTGGAGGGGAAGGAAAGAACATGAATCATGGAACCATGGGAAAAGATTCTAAGTTAAGTAATTAAATTAATTAATTAAAAAACAAAAGGGGTCACAAAGACTTGGATAAGACTGAAACCACTGGACAACCACAACATGCGCTCCATTAGAGACTTTGGGCAGCTTGGTAGTGAACCAGTCCTAGAGTTAGGAAGCCCTGAGTTCAGATCTGGCCTTAGACAATGATAGGCTATATGACCCTGGGCAAGTCACTTAACACTATTTGCTTCCCTGTCCTCATCTATAAAGTGAGCTGGAAAAGGAAATGACAAACCACTCCAATATCTTTGCCAAGAAAACTCCAAATAGTTAGGAGATGACTCAAAAGACTGAACAACAATAAATACACTATATCACATTTGCAATTTAAAAAGATGTCTTAATGTTTCCTTCTTAAATGTCAACTTTTTAGATTTGGTCCATTGTTGCAGTTTTGTGGAGATTTTTTTTAAAACAAATCATTTGATGTGTTAGCTATTCCTCCTGTTATTGTTCAGCCATGTCAAATTCTACATGACAAAGTCCATGAGGTTTTCTTGGCAGAGATTCTGGAATGTCATTTCCTTTTCCACATATGCCCATTCTATAGATGAGAAACTGAAGCAAATGGGGGTTAAGTGACTGGCCCAGAGTCATACAGCTAGTACATATCTGAGGTCAAATTTGAACTCAGGAAGAGGAGTCTCCAGACACAGCACCGTAATCCAGTGAGCCAACTAGCTGGTCATTTGACTAGATCCAAATCTACCTAAGTATATTCTCATGAAGGAGAGAGGTAGAGACCAGACCTTTGATTTCATTGGCGTAAGCAATCTGAGGTGAGGAAATTCTACTCATTCAAGCCTGCAGCTTCTCTGAAACTTACAGTTTTAGAAATTCTCAAAGTACTGGGAGCTGAGAAACTTCCAAGGTCACACAGCCATTATGTGTCAGAGGCAGGATTTGAATCTGGGTCTTCCTGGTTCCAAGGACGGTTCTCCACCAGCTTTCCATATTGTCTTTGTCAAATGCCTTGATACAATCCAGCCTTCCCCCTTCCAGCCTTTTGACTTATAAGAAAGTCTTTAGTAATCATGGCTGCAATCTAGACGCCACATGCTTCTTCTCCCTGGCACCGAACGAAATAGACTACATTAAAGGAGCATAAAAATCACCTTCGGAGGAACAGAAGGACTCCCCAGTACTCAACAGTACACCACAGAGGTGAAGGTACGTGGGGTTTAAACATTTCCACACTATAATAAGAAGGAGGAAAAGCTTGCACAGAAACGTGAACTGAGCCGCCCTCCCCCCCCCCCACCTCCCCCACCAAACCAGAGTGATCTACTGGAGTGCTCACTGGGACAGCAAGTGAGTGGGGAATGTCTCTGTCTGGGGAGGGGGAACTCCAGGGTCCTTGGGATCTGGGGACTGCCAGGAAAAAAAAAACCATCTCAGGGCGGTTTCATGGGAGAACCTGGCGCTGAGCACAGGGTTGTCCGTGGAGCTGTACTCGGGGCGCTTGCGCTGAGCATCTGGGGGGAGCTAAACACCAGGGGCGGACCACGCACTGATTATCTGGGCAGAGCTGAACACCTGGGCGGTTTGGTTGTGATAAGGGGCCTAGCACTCTAAGAAACCTCGGAGGCTGGGAAGAACTAGTCTGAGGCAACCTAAATTCACAGAAAAACCACCCATATCACCCAGACCCCAGACCAAAAAGGAGAGGGGAATAAAACCACCAAAGGGATGGCTCACATGGACCAAAATCAAGCCTCCAGGAAGAAAGGGAAAAAGGTGACTACTGAAAACTTTTATGGTGGAAGTACCCAAGGAAAAGAAGAGAATGAGGATGAAATCCAAAAAAAATCAGAACATGCCTCCCAAAATGGAAACTATCAACAAGCTCTGGAAGATATCAAACTGGAACTTATCCAAAAGATGGAAACCTGGAAAGAAAAATGGGAGAAAGAGATCAGCAGTCTGACAGATAAGACTGCTCAATTGGAAAAAGAGCTCGAAGCATCCAATAGAAGGGCAGACAAAGCTGAAAAGCAAAACCAGTCCCTAACGACCAGAATTAAGCAACTTGAAGAAATTGAGATCATAAAACAGCAAGAATCAATAAAGCAAACCCAAAAAATTAATATTTTAGAAGAAAACATAAAATATCTCACTGAGAAGGTCACAGACTTGGAAAACAGAGGGAGAAGAGACAACCTCCGAATTATCGATCTCCCAGAAAAACCAGAGATAAACAATAAACTCGAAATTATTCTACAGGAGATTATAAAAGAAAATTGCCCACATGTTCTGGAGCAAGGGGGCAAAATAGAAATAGAAAGGGTTCATAGAACACCCTCTATACTAAATCTCCAAAAGACAACCCCTAGGAATATAATTGCCAAATTCAAGAGCTTCCAAGAAAAGGAGAAAATCCTACAAGAAGCCAAGAAGAGGAGCTTCAGATATAAGGGGGCTCCCATAAGGATCACACACGACTTAGCGGCTAACACACTAAGAGACCGCAAAGCATGGAACATGATATTTAGAAAGGCAAGAGAGCTGGGTCTCCAACCAAGAATCAACTACCCAGCAAAACTGACTATATACTTCCAGGGGAAAGTATGGGCATTCAACAAAATAGAAGATTTCCAAGCATTTGCTAAGGAAAGACCAGAACTTAGTGGAAAGTTCGATATCCAAGCACAGAAAGCAAGAGAAACATGAAAAGGTAAATATGAAAGAAAGGGAAAAGGAGATAAATCTTATCTTTTTCTTTGTCAAACTCTCTTCTATAAGGATTACATTTACATCAAATTATATATATTAATATGTGGGGAAAATGTTTTGTGTAACTCTCAAAAATTGTATGGATCATAAGAGTAGTTAGAAGAAACATGCATAGGGAAAGATTGGGGCATTAAGAAGATTTGGGGAAAGTGGAGGCAAAGAAAGGAAAAGGGAGGGGGGAACTGTCGATAACACTAAGATTTACCTCAAGAAATAGGGGGGGGGAACTTAATAGAATAATCTTTCCCATATAAAAATACACATGGGAAGGGGAGGGGAAGAACTCTCATATGAGAAGGAGAGGAAGAGAGCGTGAAGTGGAATTACTTAAACCTTACTCTCAGTGAAATCAAATCTGAGAGGGAAGAACATCTAGATCCAGTGGGATCCTGAATTCTATCTTATCCATTAGGGCAAGAAAGAAAGGAAAATTAAGGAGGGGGAGGGGAGAGGGAGTATATAAAGGGAGGGAAGGAGAGGGGGGAGGGGAAGGGAGCATTAAAAGGGAGGGGCTAGAAAGGCAAGCATCTCAAGGGAGGGGACTAGGGGGACTGACCTAAAGTAAATCACTGGTTCAAAAGGAGATAGCTAAAGAAGAAAGGTCAGAATTAGGGGAAGATATCAAAATGCCAGTGAATCCACAAATGACAATCATAACTTTGAATGTGAATGGGATGAACTCACCCATAAAATGTAGACAAATAGCAGATTGGATTAGAACCCAAAACCCTACCATTTGTTGTCTTCAAGAAACACATATGAGGCGGGTTGACACTCACAAGGTCAGAATTAAAGGTTGGAGTAAGACCTTTTGGGCCTCAACTGATAGAAAGAAGGCAGGAGTTGCAATCATGATATCTGACAAAGCCAAAGCAAAAATAGACCTGATCAAAAGGGATAGGGAAGGTAAATATATTCTGTTAAAAGGGAGTATAGACAATGAGGAAATATCACTAATCAACATGTATGCACCAAATGGTATAGCATCCAAATTTTTAATAGAGAAACTAGGAGAATTGAAGGAGGAAATAGACAGTAAAACCATATTAGTGGGAGACTTGAACCAACCACTATCAAATTTAGATAAATCAAACCAAAAAATAAACAAGAAAGAGGTAAAAGGGGTGAATGAAATCTTAGAAAAATTAGAGTTAATAGACATATGGAGAAAAATAAAAAGGGACAAAAAGGAATACACCTTCTTTTCAGCACCACATGGCACATTCACAAAAATAGATCATACACTAGGTCACAGAAACATGGCACTCAAATGCAGAAAAGCAGAAATAATAAATGCAGCCTTTTCAGATCACAAGGCAATAAAAATATTGATTGGTAAGGGTACATGGAGAGCCAAATCAAAAATTAATTGGAAATTAAATAATATGATACTCCAAAATCGTTTAGTTAGAGAAGAAATCATAGAAACAATTAATAATTTTGTTGAAGAAAATGACAACGGCGAGACATCCTTTCAAACCTTATGGGATGCAGCCAAAGCAGTAATCAGAGGTAAATTCATATCCCTGAGTGCATATATTAACAAACTAGGGAGGACAGAGATCAAGGATTTGGAAATGCAAATCAAAAAACTTGAGAACGAACAAATTAAAAACCCCCAGAAGAAAACCAAACTAGAGATCCTAAAAATTAAGGGAGAAATTAATAAAATCGAAAGTGACAGAACTATTGAGCTAATAAACAAGACTAGAAGCTGGTACTTTGAAAAAACAGACAAAATAGACAAAGTACTGATCAATCTAATTAAAAAAAGGAAACAAGAAAGGTAAATTAACAGCATCAAGGATGAAAAGGTGGACATCACCTCCAATGAAGAGGAAATTAAGGCAGTTATTAAAAACTACTTTGCCCAACTATATGGCAATAAATACAGCAATCTAGGTGATATGGATGAATATTTACAAAAATATAAATTGCCTAGACTAACAGAAGAAGAAATAGATTTCTTAAATAATCCCATATCAGAAAAAGAAATCCAACAGGCCATCAAAGAACTTCCTAAGAAAAAATCCCCAGGGCCCAACAGAATTCACAAGTGAATTCTATCAAACATTCAAAGAACAGCTAACTCCAATACTATACAAACTATTTGACATAATAAGCAAAGAGGGAGTTCTACCAAACTCCTTTTATGACACAAACATGGTACTAATTCCAAAGCCAGGCAGGCCAAAAACAGAGAAAGAAAATTATAGACCAATCTCCCTAATGAATACAGATGCAAAAATCTTAAATAGGATACTAGCAAAAAGGCTCCAGCAAGTGATCAGAAGGGTCATCCACCATGATCAAGTAGGATTTATATCAGGGATGCAGGGCTGGTTCAATATTAGGAAAACTATCCACATAATTGACCACATCAACAAGCAAACCAACAAGAACCACATGATTATCTCAATAGATGCAGAAAAAGCCTTTGATAAAATACAACACCCATTCCTATTAAAAACACTAGAAAGCATAGGAATAGAAGGGTCGTTCCTAAAAATAATAAACAGTATCTATCTAAAACCATCAATTAATATCAAATGGGGATAAACTAAATCCATTCCCATTAAGATCAGGAGTGAAACAAGGATGCCCATTATCACCTCTACTATTTGGCATTGTATTAGAAACACTAGCAGTAGCAATTAGAGAAGAAAAAAAATTGAAGGCATTAAAATAGGCAAGGAGGAGACTAAGCTATCATTCTTTGCAGATGACATGATGGTCTACTTAAAGAATCCTAGAGATTCAACCAAAAAGCTAATTGAAATAATCAACAACTTTAGCAAAGTTGCAGGATATAAAATAAACCCACATAAGTCATCAGCATTTCTATATAATTCCAACACAGCTCAGCAGCAAGAATTAGAAAGAGAAATCCCATTCAAAATTACATTAGACAAAATAAAATACTTAGGAATCTATCTCCCAAGACAAACACAGGAACTATATGAACACAACTACAAAACACTTTCCACACAACTAAAACTAGACTTGAACAATTGGAAGAACATTAATTGCTCATGGGTAGGACGAGCCAATATAATAAAAATGACCATCCTACCCAAACTTATCTATCTATTTAGTGCCATGCCCATGGAACTTCCAAAAAAATTTTTTACTGATTTAGAAAAAACCATAACAAAGTTCATTTGGAAGAACAAAAGATCAAGGATATCCAGGGAAATAATGAAAAAAAATACAAAGGAAGGAGGCCTTGCAGTCCCAGATCTCAGACTATATTATAAAGCAGCGGTCATCAAAACAATTTGGTACTGGATAAGAGACAGAAAGGAGGATCAGTGGAATAGACTGGGGGCAAGTGACCTCAGCAAGACAGTATATGACAAACCCAAAGATCCCAGCTTTTGGGACAAAAATCCACTATTTCATAAAAACTTCTGGGAAAATTGGAGGACAGTGTGGGAAAGATTAGGAGGTTTAGATCAACACCTCACACCCTACACCAAGATAAATTCAAAATGGGTGAATGACTTGAACATAAAGAAGGAAACTATAAGAAAATTAGGCAAACACAGAATAGCATACATGTCAGACCTTTGGGAAGGGAAAGACTTCAAAACCAAGCAAGAATTAGAAAGAGTTATAAAATGCAAAATAAATAATCTGGAATACATCAAATTAAAAAGTTTTTGTACAAACAAAATCAATGTAACCAAAATCAGAAGGGTAGCAACAAATTGGGAAACAATCTTCATAAAAATCCCTGACAAAGGTTTAAATACTCAAATTTACAAAGAACTAAATCAATTGTACAAAAATCCAAGCCATTCTCCAATTGATAAATGGGCAAGGGACATGAACAGGCAGTTCTCAGCCAAAGAAATCAAAACTATTAATAAGCACATGAAAAAGTGCTCTACATCTCTTATAATCAGAGAGATGGAAATCAAAACAACTCTGAGGTAACACCCCACACCTAGCAGATTGGCTAACATGACAGCTATGGAAAGTAATGAATGATGGAAGGGCTGTGGCAAAGTGGGGACACTAATTCATTGCTGGTGGAGTTGTGAATTGATCCAGCCATTCTGGAGGGCAATTTGTAACTATGCCCAAAGGGTGATAAAAGACTGTCTGCCCTTTGATCCAGCCATAGCACTGCTGGGTTTGTACCCCAAAGGGATAATAAGGAAAAAGACTTGTACAAGAATATTCATAGCTGCACTCTTTGTGGTGGCCAAAAATTGGAAAACGAGGAGATGCCCTTCAATTGGGGAATGGCTGAACAAATTGTGGTATATGTTGGTGATGGAATACTATTGTGCTAAAAGGAATAATAAAGTGGAGGAATTCCATGGAGTCTGGAACAACCTCCAGGAAGTGATGCAGAGCAAAAGGAACAGAACCAGGAAAACATTGTACACAGAGACTGAAACACTGTGGTACAATCGAAGGTGATGGACTTCTCCATTAGTGTCAATGCAATGTCCCTGAACAATCTGCAGGGATCTAAAAAATACTATCCACAAGCAGAGGATAAACTGTGGGAGTAAAAACACTGAGGAAAAGCAACTGATTGACTACAGGGGTTGAGGGGATATGACTGAGGAGAGACTCTAAATGAACACTCTAATGCAAATACCAACAACAGGGAAATGGGTTCGAGTCAAGAACACATGTGATAACCAGTGGAATCGTGTGTCGGCTATGGGAGAGGGAAAGGTGGTGGGAGGTGGGGCGGGGAGGAAAAGAAAATGATCTTTGTTTCCAGTGAATAATGTTTGGAAATGACCAAATAAAATAATGTTTAAAATTAAAAAAAAAAAGAAAGTCTTTACCTCACTAGCCAGCAGAAGGCATAGGGAACAGTGGGAACTCGAACTTTGTGTGTACATGGTGATGGTGGTGGTAATGATGATGACGGCTCAAGCTGAAGCAGTAATTAACTCAGTACTAGTACAGGAAACTTCCAGACTGCCACAGACTTCCTACTTCCTGGGTCAGCTCTGCTCTGGGAAGCTTGGGCTTCACAGCTTTTAGGACAATGGAAAAAGCGGCACCCATGCTGTATTCCTTTGTCCCCAGAGAGTCTTGGCTGGTGAAGGGCAGCTATTTTGTCCGTCCTTGGTCTTTGGTCAGGGCGATGCCTTAAGTGAGCTGGGATGGAGGAGCCAGATTTACTTGGAGAGCTCAAGAGAAAAGAATTCATGTGGAGAAGGAGCTTGTTAAGACTGTGGGCAGGGCAGGACAGCCAGGAGAATCAGGCAGCATCTTTGGGCTTCCCCCTGGGCAGTTGTGCCCTCCCAGCTGGAGGATCCATTTGGACATGAAATGGCAAGAGGAGGGATTGAGTATGTGTTGCTCCTCTTCTTTTGGGGGGCCTTGGATGTTTGAAACACCAGTGTTCATGGTCTGATGGAGAATTTTACAGTATTGCCCAGTATTACCTAGTTAATTTGACTAGAATAGAGTGTGATTTTACATGGTGAAGCTGAGCCCTCTTGAGCTAACAGTTCCATTAAACAGAGGGGAGTGTCCGTCCACTCTCACGGTACCAGGTAAGCGTAGACCTTGTGACCATGGCTTTCCCCGGAGTTGGGGATCCTCAGTTCCCAAGTTGGCTAGGGATCTGTTAAGCCTGGGGTTCCTAGCTTTGGGGAGTTGGGGTGGGGAGAGAAAGTTACTACAACATGGTGGGGGTTTCTTTATCCAGGAGAGATAATGATTTTGTCCTTTCTCTGCCTCTGGACTAAGGGATGATGCCAGGCAGTCTGAGAGTGAGAAAAGGGGCTCAGCACTTGTTTAGGCTAAGAAGGGAAAGATGGTCACCCCTGTTGATGGATAGCACCTTGTGTATTATGATAGAATAATTCTTCCTTCATTGTCAGTGGAAATGAAATTTATAAAAAGGAAACAAATTGTATGTGTTATTATTATGCTTTTTGAGTTCCTAAAATTGTTAGGCTTTGGAGGGGGGCAATTAACTCATCACTTGTGAACCCAGCAAAGTGAAGCTGTCAGCAATGGGACTAAAGAAGTGTGAGATATTGAATAGGACCCAGGTGGTGTCATTTTAGCCCAGGCTTGCCAACATGGAAGGACCGATTCTTCCTGGAAGCTTGCTCAAGTTGGAATTTAATGAGAGGCAAGGAAAGGTTTGATGCACAAAGGAACCTGGAATTTGGTTATAAGCCTGGTCAAGTATGTCACATGCTTGGTGACTGGGGTAAGAGCTGGTTCACTCTGCAAAGCCAGAGGCAGATAACTGAATCAAGATAAGGGACCTGTGTAAGCCATATGTGGTTAGTTTAGGAATGTCTTAGATTAAGATTACTAGACTTGGTAACATCAGTTGTGTAACCTAATCTACATGGTGGATTTTTCCAGTTCTCTTTAGTTTTTAATAAAATCTATAAGAAAAATCAAATCTCTATTTCATGTGAGTTAAAAGGAAGAAAGGAGGGATCTGTGTAAAGGCTAGGACAATTAACTGAAGGAACAGGTGGTCACTGGAATCTCTAGAGGCCAGGCAAATCCTTCCCTCAGTTTCTGAGCCCTGGCTTACTCTCTAGCCATCTGGATCTCCACTCCCATCAGGAATTTGGACTCTACCCCTGGTTGTCCCCCATTTTGATAGCTTATCTTGCTGGGATCCAGACTTCCATGCTACTTCCACTTTTTGCAGATTCCACTCAATGAACCTGGGCAGATACTCTCTCTAATCGCTATTTTTGGGGGGGGGGTGGCACAGAGGTTTGAATAGTTTCATAGGTTTTATTAACATATTACTTTTTATTTTTACTTTTTCCATGGTTGCATGATTCTTGTTGTCTCCCTCCCCTCATCCTTCCCCACTTCTGGTATGGACAAGTAATTTCATTGGGTTGTAAATATATTATCACTCAAATCCCAATTTCATATTATTTAACTTTTGTAACAGAGTGATCTTTCAAAACCCAAACACCAAATCCTATGCCCATGTAAACAAGTGATAAATCATATGTTTTTCTTCTGTGTTTCTACTCCCACAGTTCTTTCTCTTGATGTGGATAGCATTCTTTCTCCTAAGTCCCTCAGAATTGTCCAGGATCATCGCATTTGATTTTAGTAGCAAAGTCAGTTACATTTGATCGTCCCACAATGTTTCAGTTACTGTATATAATGTTCTCCTGGTTCTGCTCATTTTACTCCATATCAGTTCATGGAAGTCTTTCCATTTCTTTTAGAAATCAAGCAGTTTATCATTCCTTATAGCGCAATAGTATTCTACTACCATCATACACCACAATTTGCTCAGCCATTACCCAATTGAAGGACATCCTCTCATTTCTCTGTTGTTGTTTTTTTGCCACTACAAATAGAACCTTTCCCATTTTTAAAAATCTCTTTGGGATACAAACCCAGTAGTTGTATTGCTGGATCAAAGGACATGCACTCTTTTAAAGCCCTTTGTAACCCCTACTTCTTAAATATTGCCTGCCCCCATTAGAATATAAGCTCCTTGGGGACAAGGGCTGCCCTATTCGCTTGTATTTGTTCCCCTACCACTTTTCACAGTGCTTGAGATATGACAAGCATTTCATAGATAGTTGATATATCTATCCTATCCAATTCTGTCTCTCTCCCTCTCCCTCTCTTTCTATCCATTTGTCCATCCAATCTATCCATCTATCCTATCTATCTATCTATCTATCTATCTATCTATCTATCTATCTATTTATCTATCTATCTATCATCTATCTATCCATCATAGAAGATAGAAGGGGCCACCATTCCACAGTTTTCAACTGTGTTCTACATCTGGGATTAAGTGAAACTAGCCTCAGGGAGAGATGCTAAAGCTTGTCCCCTTCTGTCTTGGAGTTTTTGTAAAGGTCATAGGAAGAACCTCTCTAAATAATATAAAAGGCTCTTGTCCCAAGGCAAGAGAATGGTCATCAAATCCTTAAAGGCTGTGGTCTCACTGCTTTTCAGGCATTCCTAATTCTCTTTTCCCAAGTGCCCTGATCCATTTCTTTTCAAAACCAGATATTTTCCTCGGATCCTGGCTCCATCTGGTCCTGATTCACACTTCTTCCTGATTCACTCCTGACTGGAAAGCATTACATCCCGCCTCAGGCACCTTGGGGAACCGCTCTCACAAACATTATGGTTTCATTCTCCAGAGGCACAGGAAGTCAAGCATTGCCAAGAGGATCCCTATTTCTGACTCAGAAAAGAGGAGTAAGAGATGACTGGACTAGCAGGTGCTAAGGAAGGCTTATGAGCTCTCCTACTTTCCCCTCCAAAAAAGACTGGTAAACTTGGATCTGCCTACTTCTTTTCTCATTGTTCCACTTAAGGTCCTTCCTCTTTCCTTCCAGTAATGTTTAGTCTTAATTTTTTTTTTACCAATTACATTTAATAACAAATTTCCACACAAGTTTTCTTAAGTTATATTATTGAATTATCTCCCTCCTCCCTTCCCTTCCCCATCCTGGTGCTGGCAGGAGATTTGATCTGGGTTATACATGTATTATCATGGAAAATATATTTCCATATTGTTCATTTTTGTAAGAGAATGATGCCAAAATAAAAACCCAAATAAACTGAAGTGAAAAATCATATGTTATGATCTGCATTCCAACGCCAACAGCTATTTCTATGAAAGTGGATAGTATTCTTCAACATAAATCCCTCAAAATTGGCCTGGATCTTTGTATTGCTGAGAGTAGCTAAGTCTACACACAATATTGCTGTTACTGTGTACAGTGTTCTTCTGGTTCTGCTTATTTCACTCTGCATCAGTTCATGGAGGTCTTTCTGAAATTATTCTGTTCATTGTTCCTTACAGTACAATACTCAAGAATGTTTAGTCTTCTTTAGAAAAGATCCTTCCTTTGTTTAAAAAAAAGCCAACAACTTCACATCATTTTCTTGTTTCAATTTCTTCTTTTTTTTCCTTTCTCACCATCATCCGTCTGCTTCTAAAAGGTGAAGGTAGAGGGACCAAGGAAAAGAAAGCAGATGTAGAAGAACGAAGATGTAAAGGATTGGTTAGAGAAGGGGAAGGGATATTCTTATTCTCTAGTTTCTTTGAGTGGGGGATGTTGGTGGTATATAGATAACAGAGCTAATAGACCTAACAGAAAGTTGTTTAAGTTGTTCCTTCCCCACCTCCATCCCCCCAAATAAGCAGTATCCTGTGGAAGGGAATATAGAAACATGAAAGATGTGTTTATATATATAAATTCATATGAAATATATAAATATATATTTATATGCATATAAAATCAAATAATGCCTTCCCTAGAGCTAGGAGGGGAGGGGAGGGGATATTTGGGAATTTTAATGTAACCAACAAAAAATAAATTAATAAATTCTCAAAAAAAAATAGAAAACCCAAATGAGTTCAGAAGGAAACGCTATAAGCCTCAGTTTGCTCATCTGCAAAATGAAATGGCAAAACCACTCCAGTATCTTTGCCAAGAAAATCCCAAATGTGGTCATTCAGAGTCAGACACAATTGAAATTATTCAACAACAAAGGCCCAATGGTGGGCCCAGTGTAAAGGTTCCAAGCAATGGCTAAGAGCACCAAGCAGTAGAATGTGAAGGTACCAAAGACCTATCCAATTCATAGGACCATGAAGATTTAGAACTGGAAAGAATCTTGGTGACCATCTAGTCACTTTTTCTTATTTTCACAGGGGGAACCCAAGGTTCAGAGAAACAAAATGATCTGCCCTTTTTGTGGCACCTTCCTGTAGAACTGAGGCTGAGTCGCAAAAAGTTCAGGAGAACTGGAAGCCACAATCTTGACATTCTGCAGATTTATACCATTCCCCCTAAAAAGTGAAGCTATATTAATCCCTTGAATCTTTTTCTCCACCACATGTTGGAAATGGATATTTGCTTAAGGATCCTACTGTTGTGTATGTGGTAAGCCTGAGTTGGTGAAACCTCTGTGTTTAATACTTAAGGTCCTCTAGGAAGATAATTAGATCTTTCTTTATGTTGTCTTTAGCATTATCTTTAAGACATCAAACCCAGAGGACAGGAAGCCAAAACTAAGATATATAAGATAAAAAGGGAGACCCAAAAGGAAGCAAAAAGTTGGAAGGTCAACCTGGACCCAGAGAACACAAAGAGCTAACAATTGAGGAAGAGCCTGAAGTCACTCCAAATCAGTGTGTATAATTGATTTTGATGAGATGACAGTCACTGGAATTGTACTGTACTGTAGCAGGAATGAGAGATTTTCAGGGAAAGTTGGGTAAGAAGAGGAAAACATCTGAAAGATGATTGACAGTTTGCCTGTTCAAAACATGGTTTGTCTGTTCCTTTACGGTTGATTTGTATGTGTTAGCCATACTTCCTTGAATTTCTTCAAGGAGTCAGGCTGTGGCTCATACATAGCGAATGAGGGGCTGGATAGAGTTCAGCTGTTCAACACCAAACAAAATAATCTCTCCACCTTTCAGAGCGTTTGGGTATGGAGGCTATTCCCTATATGTCAGTTCTTTCTCTGGAGATGAGCATTCACAAGTTATTCTTCAAACATTAATTCTGTAGTTGCATGTAGTGTTCTTTTGGTTCTACTCCTTTTACTTTTCATAATTTCATGTAATGTCTTTCCATGTTTTTTGATATTAATGTGCTCATCTTTTCTTAGAGTACAGTGATATTCTATCACAAGATGCTACAGATTGTTCATCCATTCCCCAAATGATGGGTGTCCCCTCAATTTCTAGTTCTTTGCCACCACAAATAGAGTTGCAGTAAATATTTTTAGAACACACAGGTTCTTCTCCTTTTTCCCTGGTCACCCTGGGAAACAGACCCAAAAATGGTATCACCAGGTCTAAGAATATACACAGTTTCATAACTTTTTGGGCATAATCCAAGACATTTGGGGTTTTCTTGGCAAAAATACTAGACTGGTTTAACATTTCCTTGTCCAGCTCATTGCACAGATGAGGAAACTGAGGCAAAGTTAAATGACTAAACCAGGATCATTCAGTTTATAAGGACCTGAGACTAGATTTGAACTCAGGGAGATGTCTTCTTGACTCCAGACCCAGCATTCTATCCATGGTGCTACTTACCTGCCCTGTATCACTGGTACATGGATTTATGGTTAGCAGCCATGGTGTCTAGGACACGTCTCTGTTCCTCAGAGCTGTTTCTAGGGTAGTCCTCCTTCAAATTGCCAGGTTAGGCTTCAGCCTTGCATTCTCTTTCTCAAACCCTTTCCTTCCCCAGCTCCTGGACTTCTCACTAGGCATCCAGGGCCTTTAGGATACCTTTGATGGAACACAACCTACCTGTCTTGGCCAGGGAACATACATACATACTATCTCTGGGCCTTCTCCTTACACTTACTCCCCATCAGAACCAACTTACTTCTGGGTCCCACTTCCTCTTGGCTCTTCTATATGACAGCGTAATAAGTCGTGATCAATTAAAATGTCAGAGCAGCAAGGAAACTTAGAAACCATCTAGTCAAGACTACATTTTATGGATGTGAAAAATGAGACCCAGAGAGGTGGAACCAGTTGCCCAAGGTCACACAGCTAATTAGGTCACACACCTAGTTAGAACCTAGGGGTACTAACTTTCAGTTTAGTACTTTCTCACCTGCACTCTGCTGGCTCCTGTAATTCTTAGTAAGCTGTTAATAGGTGGTAATGGGACAATGAATCACACACCTCAAGGTGATATATATTAACATTTGGGCTTCAATACCTCCCTTAATATGGGAATTTGAGGAACTATGGGGAAACTGAGGAACTAGGAGAGGGAATTTTAGGGCTGGTAGAAGAAGATTTTCTTTTCTTTCAAAACAAAACAAAACCTTACCTTTTGTCTTAGACTAAATACTGTGTATTGATTCCAAGACCCAGGGTCACACAACTAGGAAGTGTCAGATACCTGATTTGAACCCAGGACATCCCATCTCCAGACCTGACTCTCTATCCACTGAGTTACCTAATTGCCCTTGGAAGGAGCTTTTTGGTAGTGGGTGCTTATTTTTCTGGTCTTCTCCCTGGTATTGGGGGGCCCCTGGCTTAAACTTCTGTCTCATATCTAAATCTGTCCAATTCCTTCTTTATTCCAGCATCTAGCCAACTCTAGAGACCTGCGGGGTGTGTGTGTGTGTGTGTGTGTGTGTGTGTGTGTGTGTGTACCAACCAGGATCCCCTTGCATTAGTTTCCAGGGAGGGGCTGCTCTAGCAGCAAACAGCTGGTGTGGCTGATCCATTTTCTCCATGCATTTGCAGGATACATAATTAAGAGTTCTGCTGAGGGGAAAAATAAAGCACACCATTAGATTTGTTTAGAACATAATGGTAGGTCTAGTGCCCACTTGGGCACCCCCCTTGCCACATAAGCCATTAAGGTGATACTTTTGAAACAGCCCTAAGGTTGCTTGATGGGTCTACATAATGTTAATCCTGAGTAAATATTTGCTCTTCGGGTTCTGGTATGATTTTCTACCAGCAAGGCTTTTTGAAGGTAGGATTCCTACCCTCCTCAGCTTTAATGATCATTTTACTTAAAAATACATTTCTTAAGCTCTCTTTTCAGGAGCCATACTTACTCTTTCCTTCACTGATTCTTCTCTCCTCTCCTCGTCCAGATCTCTTTTCTCTTGAGTCTATTGTCAGGCCATTAGTGTTTCATCTTCTTTCTCTTCCATCTTATTTTTCCCCATCCTTTCCTTTCCTTTCCCCATACATGGATTATCTTTCTTCTTCCTTCATCCTTATCTCTTCCCTGATCTTTCTTATAATCACAGGGTCATAGAATATAGCTAGAAGGAAACATGGCTATCTAGCCAATGTGCCCATTTTACAGATGATTCAAATTGTCAGAAGATCATAGATTCAGAACTGGAAAAGCCCTTAGAGGTTGCCTCATTCAAGCCTCCTCATTTTACAAATAAAGAGACTGATGTATTGAGAGATTAAGAGATTTGTTTGAGACTTCTGGGTAAGCATGGTGGCAGTCTAGACATGAGACGCTTCCCCTCCTCAGACCCACTGATATAGACGACCTAAAAAGACCCCAAAAATCATCTTCATAAGAACAAAGGGACTCTACAGTAGGGAGCAGCATTGAAGGTATGTGTGATTTGGGCATTTCCACACTATAAGGGAGTGAAAAATCTCCCACCCAAACTTGAGCTGATCTACCCTCCCCTACCCCACCTACGGAGCCAGAGTTAGAGCTAGCGTGGGCCAGAATCAATGAGTGAGTGAGGGGCACCTCTGGAAGGAGCAAGGGGAAGCTCTAGGTCTTGGGAGCTGACTAACCACCAAGGACCTACCCCTGAGACCAATCATACTCAAAACTCTGGCGGGTGGGCAGGGGAGCGCAAACCTTGGGTGCTCATAGCCAGCACATGCGAGAATCAGTGAGTGAGCAAAGGGCACCTCTGGAGTGAGCAAGGGGCATCTCTAGGTCTTGGGAGTTGACTAAGACCACCAAGGACCTACTCTTGAGAGCAGTAATACCTGAAACCCAAGCGGACAGGGGAGCACAGACCTTGGGCGGCCCCTGGAAGGTAGTGCAGCTGCTGAGATTTGAGAGCTTGCCTCAGGCAAAAGCCTTGCTCCTTAGCTCCATACAAAGAGCGCCTGCCCTCCTCACTCAGATTTCTGACTGGAAAGGGAAGGAAAAACAACCATAGTGATGGGAAACATACCCAGGAATAACTTCCCAACACCAAGAAAAACAAGAAGAAGGGGTTGACCTTGGATAATTTTTATGGAGGAAAAATACAGATTACAGAGGAAACAGCAGAAGAGGAAATCCAAATAAATGCTCCAAACCCTTCAAAAAGAAATGGAAATTGTCCACAAGCTCTGGAAGAATTTAAATTGGAGCTTATCAAAAAGATGGAAGCCTTCTGGCAAGCTAAGTGGGAAGTGGTTCAAAAAGAAAATTTAAAAATTATAGCACAAAACCAAAAAATTATGGCTGAAAATCAAAAGGTTAAAGCAGAAAACCAGGCCATAAGGACCAGAATTGAGCAGCTGGAAACCAATGATCTTGTAAAACAGCAAGAATTAATAAAGCAAAGTCAAAAGACTGAAAAAATCAAAGAAAACATAAAATATCTCCCTGACAAGGTGACAGATCAGGAAAAGAGAGGAAGGAGAGAGAATTTGAAAATCATTGGTCTACCTGAAAAATCAGAAATAAACAGAAATCTTGACATCATACTACAAGAAATCATTCAAGAAAACTGCCCTGATGTTCTTGAACAAGTAAAATAGAAATTGGCAAAATTGGTAAAAAAAAAAGGTAAAATAGAAATTGAAAAGAATTCATAGAACACCCTCTATACGAAATCCCTAAAAGACAACTCCCAGAAATGTAATTGCCAAATTCCAGAGTTTTCAAGCTAAGGAGAAAATTCTAGAAGAAGCCAAAAAGAGACAATTCAGATACCAAGGAGCACTAATAAGGACCACACAAGACCTGGCAGCTTCCACACTAAAGGTCAGCAAGGCTGGAACATGATATTCAGAAAGGCAAGAGAACTGGGTCTTCAACCAAGAATCACCTATCCATCAAAACTGACTATATACTTCCAGGGGAAAGTGTGGGCATTCAACAAAATAGAAGATTTCCAAGCATTTGTAAAGAAAAGACCAGAACTAAATGGAAAGTTTGATATCCAAACACAAAGAGCAAGAGAAACATGAAAAGGTAAATAAGAAAAAGAGGGGTAAGGAGAAAAATGTTTTTTCTTTGTATTCAAACACTCTTCTTTAAGGGCTACAATTAGATCAAATTATATATATTAATATATGGGGAAAATGTTATTTGTAACTCAAAAACTATTCATTATAATAGTAATTAGAAGAATCACTCATAGGAAAAGATTGGGGCATTAAGGGATATAAGATGTTATGCAAAAACAGAAAAAAGGGTGGGGGGGAATTGAAGAGGGTACGAAGAGATACTTGAAGAAATAAAATAAATAGAATAATCTTTTTCACACAAAGATACACATGGGAAAGGGAGGGGAAGAATACTCCTATGAGAAGGAGAGGGAGAGATTGCTAATAGATAATACTTAAATCTTACTCTCAATGAAATAAATTCTGAAAGGGAAGAGCATCTAGATCCATTGGGGTCTTGAATTCTATCTTATCCTACAGGGTAAGGGAGAAGGTGAAACTAAGGGAGGAAGGGGGAAGGGAGTACAAAAAGGGATGGAAGGAGAAGGGGGAGGAAACTTAACAGACCCTAAAAAAAACAAGAAGGGAACAAAAAGGGAGGTACCAGAAAGGGAAGCATATTAAGGGAGGGGATTAGGGGGATTGATTAAAAGTAAACCACTGGTTTAAAAGAATATAGCAAAAGAAGAAAGGACAGAACTAGGAATGGATATCAAAATGCTAGGGAATTCACAAGAAACAAGCATATCTTTGAATGTGAATGGGACGAACTCACCCATAAAATGTAGAATAATAGGAGAGTGGATTATAATCCCAAACCCTACCATATGTTGTCTACAAGAAACACACATGAGGCAGGTAGATACTGACAAGGTCAGAATTAAAGGTTGGAGCAAGACCTATTGGGCCTCAACTGATAAAAAGAAGGCAGGAGTTGCAATCATGATATCTGACAAAGCCAAAATAAAAATAGACCTGATTAAAATGGATAGGGAAGGTAAATACATCCTAATAAAAGGGAGTATAGACAATGAGGAAATATCACTAATCAACATGTATTCACCAAATGGTATAGCACCCAAATTTCTAATGGGAAAACTAGTAGAATTGAAAGAGGAAATAGAGAATAAAACTATACTAGAGGGAGACCTGAACCTACCACTATCAAATTTAGAAAAATCAAATAAAAAAATAAACAAGAAAGAGGTAAAAGAGGTGAATGAAATCTTTAAAAAATTAGAGTTAATAGATATATGGAGAAAAATAAAAAGGGACAAAAAGGAATACACTTTCTTTTCAGCAGCACATGGTACATTCACAACGATTGACCATATACTAGGTCATAAAAACATGGCATACAAATGCAGAAAAGCAGAAATAATAAATGCAACCTTTTCAGATCATGAGACAATAAAAATAATGATCAATAAGTGTACATGGAGAGCCAAATCAAAAATTATTTGGAAATTAAACAATATGATTCTCCAAAATCAGTTAGAGAACAAATCATAGAAACAATGAATAATTTCATTGAAGAAAATGACAATGATGAGACATCCTTTCAAAATCTATGGGATGCAGCCAAAGCAGTACTCAGAAGTAAATTCATATCCATGAGTTCATATATTAACAAATTAGGGAGAGCAGAGGTCAATGATTTGGACATGCAAATCCACAAAGTTGAAAGCAAACAAATTAAAAATCTCCAGAACAAAACCAAATTAGAGATCCTAAAAATTAAGGGAGAAATTAATAAAATGAAAAGTGATAGCACTATTGAACTAATAAATAAGATTAGAAGCTGCTATTTTGAAAAAATAAACAAAATAGACAAAGTGATGGTCAATCTAATAAAAAAAGGAAAGAAGAAAATTAAATTAACAGTATCATAGATGAAAAAGGAGAACTCACCTCCATTGAAGAGGAAATTAAATCAATCATTAAAAAATATTTTGCCCAATTATATGGCAATAAACATGCCAATCTAGGTGATAAGGATGAATATTTTACAAAAATATAAATTGCCCAGATTAACAGAAGAAGAAATAGAATTCTTAAATAATCCCATATCAGAAAAAGAATTTGAACAGCCATCAAAGAACTCCCTAAGAAAAAAATCCCCAGGGCCTGACAGATTCACAAATGAATTCTATCAAACATTCAAAGAACAGCTAATCACAATACTATACAAACTATTTGACATAATAATCAAAGAGGGAGTTCCACCAAATTCCTTTCATGACACAAATATGGTACTGATTCCAAAACTAGGCAGGTCAAAAACGGAAAAGAAAACTACAGACCAATCTCATTAATGAACATAGATGCAAAAATCTCAAATAGCATACTAGCAAAAAGACTCCAGGAAGTGATCAGAAGGGTCATCCACCATGATCAAGTAGGATTCATACCAGGGATGCAGGGCTGGTTCAATATTAGGAAAACCATCCACATAATCAACCATATCAACAAGCAAACCAACAAAAATCACATGATTATTTCAATAGACGCAGAAAAAGCCTTTGATAAAATACAATATCCATTCCTATTGAAAACACTAGAAAGCATAGGAATAGAAGGGTCGTTCCTAAAAATAATAAACAGTATATATCTAAAACCATCAGCCACTATCATCTGCAATGGGGATAAACTAGATGCATTCCCAATAAGATCAGGAGTGAAACAAGGATGCCCATTATCACCATTATTATTTAACACTGTATTAGAAACACTAGCAGTAGCAATTAGAGAAGAAAAAGAAACTGAAGGTATTAAAATAGGCAAGGAGGAGACCAAGCTATCACTCTTTGCAGATGATATGATGGTCTACTTAAAGAATCCTAGAGAGTCAACTAAAAAGCTAGTGGAAATAATCAACAACTTTAGCAAAGTTGCAGGATACAAAATAAACCCATATAAGTCATCAGCATTTCTATATATCTTCAACACATCTCAGCAGCAGGATTTAGAAAGAGAATTTCCATTCAAAATCACCGTAGACAATATAAAATACTTAGGAATCTATCTGCGAAGACAAACACAGGAGCTATATGAACACAACTATAAAACACTTTCCACACAACTAAAACTAAATCTGAGCAACTGGAAAAACATTAACTGCTCATTAGTAGGATGAGCTAACATAATAAAAATGACCATCCTACCCAAACTTATCTATTTATATAGTGCCATACCCACTGAACTTCTAAAAAACTTTTTTACTGAATAAGAAAAAAAAAACATAACAAAGTTCATTTGGAAGAACAAAAGATCAAAGATATCCAGGGAAATGATGAAAAAAAAAATAAAAAGGAAGGTGTGGTGGCCTTGCAGTCCCAGATCTCAAACTATACTGTAAATCAGTGGTCATCCAAACAATTTGGTACTGGATAAGAGACAGAAAGGAGGATCAGTGGAATAGACTTGGGGTAAGTGACTTTAGCAATACAGTCTATGACAAATCCAAAGATCCCAGCTTTTGGGACAAAAATCCATTATTTGATAAAAACTGCTGGGAAAATTGGAAGACATTATGGAAGGGATTAGGTTTGGATCAATATCTCACACCCTACACCAGGATAAACTCAGAATGGGTGAATGATTTTATTTTATTTATTTATTTTTTTAATGTAGTTTTCTTTTATCATTTCTTTTATTTTTTACTTTTTAAACACTATTTTATTTGGTTATTTACAAACATTATTCATTGGAAACAATGATCATTATTTTTTCCTCCCCCAACCCCTCCCACCACTTCTCCCATAGCCGGCGCACAATTCTGCTGGGTTTCACATGTGTTCTTGGTTCAAACCCATTTCCATGTTGTTGGTATTTGCACTAGAGTGTTCATTTAGAGTCTCTCCTCAGTCATTTCCTCTCAGCCCCTGTAGTCAAGCAGTAGCTTTTCATCAGTGTTTTTACTCCCACAGTTTATCCTCTGCTTGTGGATAGTGTTTTTTAGATCCCTGCAGATTGTTCAGAGACATTGCATTGTCCCTAGTGGAGGAGTCCATTACCTTCGATTGTACCACAGTTTATCAGTCTTTGTGTACAATGTTTTCCTGGTTCTGCTCCTTTTGCTCTGCATCACTTCCTGGAGGTTGTTCCAGTCGACTTTATTATTCCTTTTAGCACAATAGTATTCCATCGCCAACATATACCACAATTTGTTCAGCCATTCCCCAATTGAAGGGCATCCCCCCGTTTTCCAATTTTGGGTCACCACAAAGAGTGCAGCTATGAATATTCTTGTACAAGCCTTTTTCCTTATTATCTCTTTTGGGGTACAAACCCAGCAGTGCTATGGCTGGATCAAAGAGCAGACAGTCTTTTAGCGCCCTTTGGGCATAGCTCCAAATTTCCCTCCAGAATGGTTGGATCAATTCACAACTCCACCAGCAATGAATTAATGTCCCTACTTTGCCACATTCCCTCCAGCATTCATTACTTTCCATAGCTGTCATGTTAGCCAATCTGCTAAGTGTGAGGTGATACCTCAGAGTTGTTTTGATTTGTATCTCTCTGATTATAAGAGATGTAGAGCACTTTTTCATGTGCTTATTAATAGTTTTGATTTCTTTGGCTGAGAACTGCCTGTTCATGTCCCTTGCCCATTTATCAGTTGGAGAATGGCTTGATTTTTTGTACAATTGATTTAGCTCTTTGTAAATTTGAGTAATTAAACCTTTGTCAGAGGTTTTTATGAAGATTGTTTCCCAATTTGTTGCTTTCCTTCTGATTTTAGTTATATTGGTTTTGTTTGTACAAAAGCCTTTTAATTTGATGTAGTCAAAATTATTTATTTTACATTTTGTGACTCTTTCTATGTCTTGCTTGGTTTTAAAGTCTTTCCCTTCCCAAAGGTCTGTACGGTGTTTACCTAACTTACTTATAGTTTCCTTCTTTATGTTCAAGTCATTCACCCATTTTGAATTTATCTTGGTGTAGGGTGTGAGGTGTTGATCTAATCCTAATCTCTCCCATACTGTCTTCCAGTTTTCCTAGCAGTTTTTATCGAATAGTGGATTTTTGACGCAAAAACTGGGATCTTTGGGTTTATCATATATTTTCTTGCTGAGGTCACTTGCCCCAAGTCTATTTCACTGATCCTCCTTTCTGCTCTTAGCCAGTACCAAATTGTTTTGATGACTGCTGCTTTGTAATATAGTTTGAGATCTGGGACTGTGAGGCCCCCATCCTTTGTATTTTTTTTCATTATTTCCCTGGATATCCTTGATCCTTTGTTATTCCAAATGAACTTTGTTATGTTTTTTTCTAAATCATTAAAGAAATTTTTTGGAAGCTCTATGGGTATGGCACTAAATAGATAAATAAGTTTGGGTAGGATGGTCATTTTTAATATATTGGCTCATCCTACCCATGAGCAGTTAATGTTTTTCCAATTGCTCAAGTCTAGTTTTAGTTGTGTGGAGAGTGTTTTGTAGCTGTGTTCATATAGTTCCTGTGTTTGTCTCAAGAGATAGATTCCTAGGTATTTTATTTTATCTAAGGTGATTTTGAATGGGATTTCTCTTTCTAGTTTTTGCTGCTGAGCTGTGTTGGAGATGTATAGAAATGCTGATGACTTATGCGGGTTTATTTTGTATCCTGCAACTTTGCTAAAGTTGTTGATTATTTCAATTAGCTTTTTGGTTGAATCTCTAGGATTCTTTAAGTAGACCATCATGTCATCTGCAAAGAGCGATAGCTTAGTCTCCTCCTTGCCTATTTTGATGCCTTCAATTTTTTTTCTTCTCTAATTGCTACTGCTAGTGTTTCTAATACAATGCCAAATAGTAGAGGTGATAATGGGCATCCTTATTTCACTCCTGATCTTATTGGGAATGCATTTAGTTTATCCCCATTGCAGATGATAGTGGCTGATGGTTTTAGATATATACTGTTCATTATTTTTAGGAACGACCCTTCTATTCCTATGCTTTCTAGTGTTTTCAATAGGAATGGATGTTGTATTTTATCAAAGGCTTTTTCTGCGTCTATTGAAATAATCATGTGATTTTTGTTGGTTTGCTTGTTGATATGGTTGATTATGTGGATGGTTTTCCTAATATTGAACCAGCCCTGCATCCCTGGTATAAATCCTACTTGATCATGCTGGATGACCCATCTGATCACTTGCTGGAGTCTTTTTGCTTGTATCCTATTTAAGATTTTTGCATCTATATTCATTAGGGAGATTGGTCTATAATTTTCTTTCTCTGTTTTTGGCCTGCCTGGTTTTGGAATCAGTACCATGTTTGTGTCATAAAAGGAATTTAGTAGAATTCCCTCTTTGCTTATTATGTCAAATAGTTTGTATAGTATAGGGATTGACTGTTCTCTGAATGTTTGATAGAATTCACTTGTGAATCTGTTGGGCCCTGGGGATTTTTTCTTAGGGAGTTCTTTGATGGCCTGTTGGATTTCATTTTCTGATATGGGATTATTTAAGAATTCTATTTCTTCTTCTGTTAGTCTAGGCAGTTTGTATTTTTGGATATATCCACCCATATCACCTAAATTGGTGTATTCATTGCCTTATAATTGGGCAAAGTAATTTTTAATGATTGCTTTGATTTCCTCTTCATTGGAGGTGATGTCCCCCTTTTCATCTTTGATGCTGTTAATTTGCTTTTCTTCTTTCGTTTTTTTAAATAGATTGACCAGTACTTTGTCTATTTTGTTTGTTTATTCAAAGTACCAACTTCTAGTCTTATTTATTAAATCAATAGTTCTATCACTTTCTATTTTATTTATTTCTCCCTTAATTTTTAGGATTTCTAGTTTGGTTTTCTGCTGGGGGGTTTTAGTTTGATAGCTTTTGAGTTTTTTTATTTGCATTTCCATTTGATTGATTTCTGCTCTCCCTAGTTTGTTAATATATGCACTCAGGGGTATGAATTTACCTCTAAGTACTGCCCTTGCTGCATCCCATAGATTTTGAAAGGATGTCTTGCCGTTGTCATTTTCCTTGATGAAATTATTAATTGTTTCTATGATTTCTTCTCTAACTAAATGATTTTAGAGTATTATATTGTTTAATTTCCAATTAATTTTTGATTTGGTTTTCCACGTATCATTACTGATCATTATTTTTATTGCCTTGTGATCTGAAAAGTCTGCATTTATTATTTCTGCTTTTCTGCATTTGTATGCCATGTTTCTGTGACCTAATGTATGGTCAATCTTTGTGAATGTGCCATGTGGTGCTGAGAAGAAGGTGTATTCCTTTTTGTCCCTATTTATTTTTCTCCATATGTCTATTAACTCTAATTTTTTAAAGATTTCATTCACTTCTTTTACCTCTTTTTTATTTATTTTTTTATTTGATTTATCTAAATTTGATAATAGTTGGTTCAAATCTCCCACTAATATTGTTTTACTGTCTATTTCTTCCTTCAATTCTCCTAGTTTCTCCATTAGAAATTTGGGTGCTATATTATTTGGTGCATACATGTTGATTAGTGATATTTCCTCATTATCTAAAGTCCCTTTTAACAAAATATAATTACCTTCCCTATCCCTTTTGATCAGGTCTATTTTTGTTTTGGCTTTATCAGATATCATGATTGCCATTCCTGCCTTCTTTCTATCAGTTGGGGCCCAGAAGGTCTTACTCCATCCTTTAATTCTGACCTTGTGGGTGTCTACCCACCTCATGTGTGTTTCTTGAAGACAATATATGGCAGGGTTTTGGATTCTAACCCATTCTGTAATTCATCTACATTTTATGGGTAAGTTCATCACATTCACGTTCAAAGTTATGATTGTGACTTGTGAATTCTCTGGCATTTTGATATCCTTCCCTACTTCTAATCTTTCTTCTTTAGCTCTAACCTTTTAATCAAGTGATTTACTTTAAATCAGTCCCCCTTGTCCCCTCCCTTGATATGTTTCCCTTTCTAGCTCCTCCCTTTTTGTTCCCTCCCCCTCCCCCCTCTCTTTCCCTCTCCTTTTGTTCCCCCCCCTTGGTTTTCCCTTCTCCCTACCCTTGTTGGGTAAGATAGAATTCAAGATCCCAATGGATCTGGATGTTTTTCCCTCTCAGATTTGATTTCCCTGAGAGTAAGGTTTAAGTAAAAACTCTCTTCCTCTCCTTCTTATAGTAGTTTTCTTCCCCTCCCCTTCCCGTGTGAATCTTTGTTTGAGAAAGTTGATTCTATTTGATTTTTCTTTTCCCCTATTTACACATTACATTTTCCATATATTAATATATATAGATTGATATAAATGTTGTCCTCATAGAAGAGAGTTTGAATAAGTGAAAAGATAACAATTTTCTCCTTTTCCCTTTCCATCATATTTACCTTTTCAGGTGTTCCATGCTCTTTGTTTTTCGATATCAAACTTTCCACAGAGCTCTGGTCTTTTCTTTGCAAAAACTTGAAAATCTTCTATTTTGTTGAATGCCCATACTTTCCCTTGGAAGTATATAGTCAGTTTTGCTAGATAGCTCTTTCTTGGTTGAAGACCCAGCTCTCTTGCCTTTCTGAAAATCATGTTCCATGCCTGATGGTCATTCAGAGTGGAACTTGCAAGGTCTTGTGTGACCCTGATTGGCATTCCTTTATATCTAAATTGTCTTTTTCTGGTTTCTTGTAGGATTTTTTCTTTTGCTTGGAAGCTTTGGAATTTGGCAATTACATTCCTTGGAGTTGTCTTTTGGGGATTTAATGTAGAGGATGTTCTGTGAGCTCTTTCAGTGGCTGTATTGCCCCTTGTTCTAGAATTTCTGGGCAATTTTCTTTGATTATATCTTGTATTACAATGTCAAGTTTGCTGTTTATTTCTGGATTTTCTGGTAGTCCCATTATTCTTAAATTATCTCTTCTTCCTCTATTTTCCAAGTCTGTCACCTTGTCAGTGAGATATTTTATGTTCTCTTCTAATTTCTTGATCTTTTGGCTTTGCTTTATTGATTCTTGCTCTTTTACCTGCTCCTTGTCTTCCAGTTGCCTAATTCTGACCTTTAAAGCCTGGTTTTCCTTTTCAGTTTGGTCAAACCGATTTTGTAGTTGTGTGAAATTCTTTTGCATTAATTCCCACTTTTCCTGCCAGAAGGCTTCCATCTTTTTGATCATTTTCTATTCAAATTCTTCAAAAGTTTGTGGAGAGTTTCCATTTCCTTTGGAAGTTTTTAGCTCATTTGCTTGTGTTTCCTCTTCTATCTCCTCTGTATTTTGTATTTTTTGCTGATAAAATGTGTCCAAAGTTGCCCCCTTCTTGTTTTTTGTTGTTGTTGTTGTTGTTTTGAGGCTTTTTGGCTTTTGTGCTGTTTGCCATCTCTATCTGAGTGAGGGGGGCTGGCTCTTCTGTTATCTGTCTGGTGTTCAGTGGCTTTAGCCCCAGGCAAAATGTCTGTCTTCCCCAGGAAGCCCGGAATTGCTGGTGTTTCGGTGTTTCGGTGTTACTACCCTCCTCAGTTCCCTCCTGATGCTTCTCTGTTGGCTTACTTCTATGCTCTGCGCCTGACTTGACACTTTCAGATATATTTCAATGCCTTTGCTGGCCAGAGGAGCCTGCATTCTGAGGGGGAGGGGCAGTGGCTTCCCAGAGCTCCAAGGGCTGGTGATAGGATTAACCTCAGACTGAGTATGCCCTGGGGCAGGGACCTTTGGTGAGACTCCCATGAAAGGATCTGGTCAGGGGGCTACAGGCTCCCCCCGTCTCTCTCTGTTTCCCTGCTGTCTGGGTGCCCTGGAGACTGGGTCAGGTTATTTTCAGGATGTGGCCTTCAGAATAGCCAGCTCCGGAGGCCCTTTTGCCAGCCCTGTGGGTTACTGTTGTTTCAGATTACCCTGCACTCTGAGGGGTAGGAGCCATGGCTTCCTGGAGCTCTGAGGGCTGGTGATAGGATTAGCCTCAGACTGAGTGTGCCCTGAGGCAGGGACCTTAGTTGAGACTCAGATGGAAGGATCTGGTCAGGGGGCTAAAGGCCCCTTTCCCATCTCTCTGTTTCCCTGCTGTCTGGGTGCCCCCAGTACTGGTTCAGGTTGTTTTCAGGGTGCAGCCTTCAGAATAGCTGGCTCCCAAGGCTCTTTTGCCTGCCCTGAGGTTCTTGCTGCTGCCTCGGATTCAGTGCTCTGGGTTGGGGGGGATGGGTCCTGGGACCCCTATCCCTTAGATCTGAGTGATCTCGGGTTCTGACTTTTGTGGGGCCGTACCTTTTGATCAAGGTCCAGGAGGGGTGTTCCCGGGGTCTATTCTGTTGTTTGTTTTGAATTTCAGTGCCCTAGGAGCCTTCAGTTTGAGATCGGTAAGGAAGGGGTTCTGGAGCTCTGAACTTTAGCTTTCTCTAAGCTGCCATCTTGACCAAAAGTCTCCAGGTGAATGATTTTAACATAAAGAAGGAAATGAAAAGTAAATTATGTGAACACCGAATAGTATACATGTCAGACCTTTGGGAAGGGAAAGACTTCAAAACCAAGTAAGACTTAGAAAGAGTCATGAAATGTAAAATAAATAATTTTGACTACATCAAATTAAAAAGGTTTTGTACAAACAAAACCAATGTAACCAAAATCAGAAGGGAAATAACAAACTGTGAAAGAATCTTCATAACAAAAACCTCTGACAAAGGTCTAATTACTCAAATTTACAAAAAGTTAAATCAACTGTACAAAATATCAAGCCATTCTCCAATTGATAAATGGGCAAGAGACATGAATAGGCAATTTTCAGTCAAGGAAATCAAAACCATTAATATGCACATGAAAAAGTGCTCTAAATCTCTGATAATCAGAGAAATGCAAATCAAAACAACTCTGAGGTATCACCTCACACCTAGCAGATTGGCTAACATGACAGCTATGGAAAGTAATGAATGCTGGAGGGAATGTGGCAAAGTTGGGACATTAATTCATTGCTGGTGGAGTTGTGAATTGATCCAACCATTCTGGAGGGAAATTTGGAGCTATGCCCAAAGGGCGCTAAAAGACTGTCTGCTCTTTGATCCAGCCAAAGCACTGCTGGGTTTGTACCCCAAAGAGATAATAAGGAAAAAGGCTTGTACAAGAATATTCATAGCTGCACTCTTTGTGGTGGCGAAAAATTGGAAAATGAGGGGATGCCCTTCAATTAGGGAATGGCTGAACAAATTGTGGTATATGTTGGCGATGGAATACTATTGTGCTAAAAGGAATAATAAAGTGGAGGAATTCCACAGAGACTGGAACAACCTCCAGGAAGTGATGCAGAGTGAAAGGAGCAGAACCAGGAAAACATTGTACACAAAGACTGATACACTGTGGTACAATCGAATATAATGGACTTCTCCATTAGTGGCAATGCAGTGATCCTGAACAACCTGGAGGGATGTATGAGAAAGAACACTATCCACATTCAGAGGAAAAACTGTGGGAGTAGAAACACAGAAGAAAAACAACTACTTGATTACATGGGTTGAGGGGAATATGATTGGGGATGTAGATCCCAAAAGATATCCTTCAGAGTTTAATGACAGGGTCAGGATAATCCTTGGAGGATCCGAGTTTAGTCTTTAGAGGCCACTCAAAGATGCCATTCTTAGTTCAAACAGCTGGGTAAAACTGGGTAAAAAATCTTGTGTGGGTTCCTACCTGTGTCCAGGTATACATAAAAAAGAGAAAGAATATGTGCTCAGATGGTGGGAGAGAGGCCCCAGAGTCATTCACAGAGACGTTCCATTTGGGATGTAACTGTAGGGACGTATCTGTGCATGCAGAGGTGGGAGGGATTGGAGGCATGTATGAGATTGTGCATGTACCAGGATAGGAGCGCATAGCTAGATGGGAACTGGGGGTAGTTGTTGGATATACGTTGCTCAGGTATAATGGGGACGTGCATGAAATCATGAGAGAGTTGGAGTATTTGTAGGGATTTGCATGTAGCTAAGAGTGTAATGGGAGTATTTGTGGTATTGCACAAACAAAAAAGAAGGATCCCCTGGAGAAGGAAATGGCAAACCATTCCAGTATCCTTGCCAAGAAAATGCCATGCATAGCTATGGTCTGTGGGGTCATGAAGAACGACACACACACATCCAAACAACTCACCTGTGGCCAGCCTACAGATAAGAACGTGTCATGGCTATCACCAGCTGGATGACTCGGGGCAAATCACTTTACCTCCATTTGGAGGAACCTTTGGCTTCCTTATCTGGGAAATAAGGATCAAATGAGATACTAATTGTAAAGCATTCAGCCTAGCCCCTGATACCTAGCAAGCACTATCTAAATATGGTCTATTCATGCTGTTATTCTTTATGTGACTACATTGCTAGGATGTTATGGGTATGCATGTAGCTTTTGGAATATTCATGAAGATTTGGTGATAATGGCTATATTTATGGGCTATGCATGTAGATATGGTGATATCGTCACAGATGGGTCTGTATATGTGCTAGGATATTTATGGGGTATATATGGAGTATTTTCGTAGATATGAGGGTACTGTGGTATTTATGAGAGTATGTATGGCGTTTGGAGAATGGGGGTTCTTGGACTGGAATATTATGGGGATGTTCTTATAGATATCATTGCACTTATGCGCTTATGTACTGCTAGGAGATGTGTGTATATATATATATAGGGGTGTTGGGGGTATTTGTGGGACTCTGTTATTTGTGGTATTGCTGGGGTATGCATTGATCCATAGTTTTACCCATAGTTGGGGGTATACGTATAGGTTTTTTGGTTTTGTATTTTGTTTCTTTAAGGGTTAGGCAATTGGAGTTAAGTGACTTGCCTAGGGTCTCACATCTAGGAAGTGCCTAAGACCAGATTTGAACCCTGGTCCTCCACTGTCCTACCTATAGTTTTGAAGGTGTTGGAAGTCACAGTTAAGGACTGGTTGCTCTCCCTGGATTCTCTTGTGGGACTTGGCTCCCTCTGGGCTTTCATCCTCTCACCCAAACCACCTTGGCTTGAGTCTAAAGCAGCTGAATCTGAAGAGGAGTCAAGACTGCTGCTCTCCTGGAGCAGCACTCTCGGGGAAATGATTAATAAAAAATAATTTTAAAATAATAATATAAAACAAACCTTCAGAAGAGAGGGGAGGAAGGGAAGAGAAGATCGATGAAGGGAGAGGGCCAAAGAGACAAAAACCTCAAGGAAAGAGAAAGAAGGGAAGATGGGGGGAGGGAGGAAGGAAGGGAGGGAGAAAGGGCGAGAGGCGATGAGCAATTTACTTCAGCCTGAGGCTGCAAGAGCAGCCACCGCAGTGGCAGCCGCTAACGTGCTGACAAGTTGTGTATGTTTTACATGCCCATTAACTCACTTACTCAATAAAAAATGCATAGTTACCACCACCCAGACATGCCAGTGCTGTACAAGGCATCTCAGCCACCCAGAGCCCCGCTTACCCTGCCAGCTGATCCAACAAGGGCCAAGGGGAGAGACAGACAGACAGACAGACAGACAGACAGACAGAGAGACAGAGAGAGAGAAAGGGGGAGGGGGAGAGAGAGAAAGTGTGTGTGTGAGAGAGGAGAGAGAGGGGGAGGGAGAAAGTGAGAAAGTGTGAGAGAGAGAGGGAGAGAGAGAGACAGAGAGAGAGACAGAGAGACAGAGACAGAGACAGAGACAGAGATAGAGAGAGACAGACAGAGAGACAGAGAGAGAGACAGAGACAGAGAGAGAGACAGAGACAGAGAGAGAGACAGAGAGAGAAAGGAGAGAGACAGAGAGAGAATGTGTATATGTATGTGTGGAGGGAGGCAGGAAGAAGGAAGGTTACATCTTTGCAAATGAGTCCAGGACCCAAGGGAGTTAGGCATCAGCATGTATATGTAATAATGGTTGTGAAGTACAAGGGAAAAACAGACTCCACTGGAAGAAAGAATGTAGATTCTGGACCCATGTCTGCCACTAACACATGTGACCTTGGGCAAATCACTAAGCCTTGGTTTCTTCATCTTGAGAAGATTTCTTAAAAAAAAAAACAACAACAACAAAACCCCTTACCTTCTGTCTTAGAATCAATACTATGTATGGGTTCTAAGGCAGAAGATTGGTAAGGGCTAGGCAATGGGGGTGAAGTGACTTGTCCAGGATCACACAGCTGGGAAGGGTCTGAGGCCAGATTTGAACCCAGGACCTCCCATCTCTGAGCTTGGCTCTCAATCCACTGAGCCACCTAGCTGCTCCCAAGATTTATTCTTACTATGGTATTATTTGATTACTAATAGGGCTCTGTAACATATTTTTCAAACCTTTTTCCTCATTCCTCTGTTCTGACAATTCTAGGAATTCCCTCACATCCCTTGCCCCAGAGCAACTCCTAAAATTGGGATGATTAAGGATGAGAATATAAGCTCCATCTTGTCTAGTAAACAAAAACTAATTTGGGCCAAATATGTTTCAGGGACAGCATGGCCTTGTCCTTGATTCCTCCATTGGGATGAACAGGGGAAAGTCAATCTTGGCCAGACCTAACTTGATTTCTCCATCTAGGTTCCCAAGGATATTGGAATCTTGGAGACTTTCCCCCTGAGTGGATCAGGGAGGGAGTGGAAAATAATAGCCCTCTTCCTCATTAGGTATCTACCAATTAGAAATATCTTAAGTTGTTTAGAGGAGAACTGAATAATAAGTTTCCAAAATTGTATTTAATCACTAAAGATACCAAATGAATTGGTCTCTGATTGCAGGGAGAGATGATGGGTATATTAATTTATAGATTACTGCTAGCCTAATCAATAAATTGAACTTTCCTATTGGGAACCTAGTCTCTTGGAATTCTTACTGATTACAATCTAAAAAATGATGAGTTTGGTTAGGATTTCTTTTTTTTTTTTTAAGTAACTTTATTTTATTTTTTAAATCCTTCCCTTCCATCTTAGAATCAATACTATGCATTGGGTTCCATGGCAGAAAAATGGTAAAGGCTAGGCAATGGGCGTTGTGACTTGCCCAGGTTCACACAGCTAGGAAGTGTCCAAGGCCAGTTTTGAACCCAGGACCTTCCATCTCTGGGCCTGGCTCTCAATCCACTGAGTCATCTAGCTGATCCTTTGGATGGGATGATTTCTAAGATTCTTTCCAACTCAGACCTTTTAAGGAGAGAACATTTAAGTGTTAAAGTTTGGAGTTACTAATTTTAAGTGCCACTGGATTTCAGAGCAGGAGGGAAAAGAACCATGTTCTCCTACCCTGGGTCTTTTGGGTACCACTGGCAGGAAATGTACTTTGGGTTCTCAAGTTCACCAGAGGAACTCTCTCTCTAGGAACATTGGCCTTACTCACCTGTTATTACTCTTCTTTAGTCCTTGCACCCTAAATGTTCTAAATAAATAAATATTTAAAATAAAAAAATAAAAAAATGTTCTAAATAAAAAAATGTTTACTTAGAATATTACTTCTTATTTTTGAATCATTTTATTTGCATTCATTTCTTTGGGATACTATTTGGAGGTTGTCTTGGCAAAGATACTGAAGTAGTTTGCTATTTTCTTTTCATTTTACAGATGAGGAAACTGAGGCAAACAAGGTTAAGTGACTTGCCCAGAGTCACAGAGCTAGTAAATGTCTGAGGCCAGATTTGAACTCAGGAAGATAAGTCTTCCTGACTTCAGGTCCAGCCCTTTATCCACTGCCCCACCTGGCTGCCCTTAGGGCACTGCAGAGAGGTTCAAATCCTTGATATTTATGGCATTGGGGAAGTCAGTTGTCTGGGCCTCAAGTTTTTCACCTGTAACATGAGAAAGTTAGGCTAGGTGAGCTCTGAAGTCTCTTTCAATTCTAGCTCTATGATTTACTTCTACTCTTGGGAAAATTTGGGACCTTCTCTTTAAGGGAGTAAAGAACCCAGAAATGATTAGGAGTGGTCTGACAGGGTCTAGAAACGCTGAATGAGCTAATCTAGAAATCCTTTACACATGTATAGTCTGAGGACAAAGTCAAATTTCTCAGCTATTTGGGGCAGAGAAGAGGTAAAGGGAGTGGGCTCTATTTAGCTCTTTAAGACCCTTAGAGCTGTAAGTGAGCTTCATATCTTTAGGGACCCTTTTAGGGTCCCTTCTACCTAGCCCTACTATCCCAACGAGAGTCTTTCTGCTGACAATTGGCAGTGAGGAAATGGGTGAGGGTTAGAGGAACTGCTGAGTTTCTTTAAACATCTTAAACTGGGTTTTATTTGTGTGTTTTGTTTTTCCCCCCAATGTTAAGAGACCAAACTGTAAGCTTTACATGCTATCCCCCTGCAGGGATTTGCAGGGAAAGTCAGCTCACAAATGCCAGGTGGTTTTTACAGCAAGCCTCCTCCTGGGGCCATTTGATATGTAGAGGACCCTCAGAGGTTACCCAAAGACCAGGACAGAGGAAGCAAAGGGTCTCTGCTTGCCTGAAAATAAACAGAATTTGGCCTTGAAAGGATTCAAAGTTAGATCTGGAATTAGAAGGACAAAAGAGATGTGGCCTGAAGGGAGTACAATCAAAGGCTCTGAGGACAGCATCTCTTTCCTTTCCCTCCATAGATTTTCTACAGACCTGCCTCAGGGTTCTAGCTACCTCCTTGTTAGACCACACTCCTTACTAAGTCACATGTTTTATTAACTTCCTCCTCTTTGATTACCAATTGATTGTCAGTTGAGCCAATGTTAAAACCTATGTATGCTATATCACATGTTCATTAGCTACCTCCCACTCCACATTCCTAAATTCTCCAATAAAAGTTTTGGGGCAAGTGCAGATCACTCTCTCAATACCATCAGAGGAGCATGCATGATGGAGCCCATGTTTTTTAACTCCTTGTCTCTGGGTCTTTATTCCTCTCTCTCTCTCTCTCTCTCTCTCTCTCTCTCTCTCTCTCTCTCTCTCTCTCTCTCTCTCTCTCTCTCTCTCTCTCTCTCCCCTTTACCCATTTTCCCCAAGTTTCCATTCTCCTTCTCAGGTGTCCACCCACGAAAATATTAATGTGTAACCATAGGTAGTTACAGTCATTTAATCATTTAATTTCTCTGAGCCTTGATTTTCTCACCTGTAAAATGAGGCTACTACTGATTACCTAAGGTTTCCACAAATACTATAGTGAGGTCCAAATTAATAATAATAATGTTACTATTCAGTCATTTTTCAGTCATGTCCATGAGCCCAGTTAAAGTTTTCTTGGCAAAGATACTGAAGTGGTTGGCTATTTCCTTCTTTAGCTTTTTTTTTTACAAATAAGGAAATCAAGACAAACAGGGTGAAGTGACTTGCCCAGGATCATCCAGCTAGTAAATGTCTGAGACCAAATTTGAACTCAGCAACGTGAGTCTTCCTGACTACAGGTCTGGCACTCCATTCACCTAGATACCCAACAATAATAATAGCTAACATTTATATAGCACTTTCTATATCCTAGACTTTGTACTAAATGCTTACAAAGTGCTTTATCTCATTTGATCCTCACATCAAACCTGGGAGATAGACACTATTATTATTCTCATTTTATAGATGAGGAAACTGAGGCAAACAGAAGTTAAGTGACTTGTCCATGGTCATGGTCATACAGCTAGTAAGTCTCTAAGGGAGAATTTGAACTTAGATTTTTCTGACTCCAGACCACCTACCTGCCTATTAAATTATTTAATGTATAACCCTTACCTTCTGTTTTAATATCAGTTCCAAGATAGAAGAATGGCAAGGGTTAGGCAATTAGGGTTAAATGAAGTGCCCAGGGTTACACAGCTAGGAAGTATCCAAGGTCAGATTTGAGGGATTCTACAAATTTTAAATCATTCTATTAATGCTAATAATTATTAGTCTGAAGGCCCAGTTTGGGAGCCTGAATTCTGGTTCTGGCCCATATGTAGGAACTTGTGTGACCTTAGCTATTGCCCCCTTTTGAGTCTCACTTTCCTTATTTGTAAAGTAAGAAGGTGGCACTCTGATTTCTTCCAGTTCTGATTTTGTGGATGGGACTTGGTGGGGATGGGGTTAGAAAGAAGAGGGAAAAACAATAACCAGAATCCCTGAGACACCCACAGAACTGACATATCTTTTATGGTATGGTGAACGGTGTATTGGATTTTGAGCAGGAGGATTTGGGTTTAAACATGAATATTACTTCCTATGTAACTGAGTCTTTCTGTAGGTCTCAGTTTCTTCATTTGTGAAATAAAGGAATTGGACTGACTAGGCAATCCCTTCAAGCCTTGAACCTTATGATCCTATAAAACTCCTCAGCTTGACTCATAAAAGTCATTCTGTTCTAGCCCCATCGTGGCCCTGGCACTCCCCTAAGGCAAGGGAATAGCAAGTCCTTCCCATCCTCATTGCTATTCTGGGCCATTTCCCCTCCAAATGGGAAGGTGTGGGATACACTGAAGAGAAGATGGAGACACTGGTAGCCAGGGGCAGTTAGGATTCCAGGCAACCAGGAACAGGAGTAGCTCCTGCCTGGAAGAATCATCGTCCAAAGTGCCTCTCTAGATTAGGCGCTAACTGACTCGGCAGTAAGAGCCCCTGGGCTTCCTGCAGTATGGACGAGGCTGGCTCTGCCAGGCCCCTCACCCTGCTCACCCTCCTCACGCTGCCCTCTTGCCTGTCACTTTTTCTCACGGGGGACAACCCCCTATGCCCATGCAAAGCTCTCCTCAGCATCCATGGCGTCTCCCTCTCTCTGCTCCCCCCCCCCCCCTGGACAGAATGCTTAAGATTGGAGGGAAGGAGAGGGAAGGAACTTGATAGCTGCACCCCCCTCCAAATAATTCTCCCTCACCCTCTCCCCCTCCCCTCCCCAGGGTAGTCCCATTCTTCCCTGGGTCCTGGAATCCTCTGCCTCTGTGTGTAGTATTTATTATGCCTGGTTAAAGATCATTAAGGCCTTTGTTGGAGGGGCTGACTGACAAGGAGAGTGGATTAATATTAGAACACTCTGTCAAAACTGGTGAAAAGGCGGGATTGATTTTATAGGAAGTTTAGTCAGAGCTGCGTGTAAAACCCCTGGGGTTATTCTGGAGTGCATCCATCTCCTACATTAGTAAGTCCCCGTGGGAATATTCAGCTGCAGTGTTTATTACAGCCAAGGCTGCATGCATATAATAGATATAGTATTAACTGCCTTTTTTCAGCTCCCGGCCTCATTGGTCCTGCCCTCCCTCTCACCTAGTGGTCCCGGCAGCCTCAGCGGACCGACAACAGAAGAGAGAGGAACGAAGTAGAAGAGCGACGACCAGAATGGAGATGCGGTGGGCAGCTGGCGGCAACTCGGTCCTCCCTGACGTGGGGAGCCATGAACATTTTTTTCTCTTATTGAACATCCTGTCCCCCACCCTAGGCAACCATGCTGTCACTCTTAGAGCCAGAGAACAGAAGTCCTTCCTCTCGGGACTCGTAGGAGCCTTTCTGGAGCCAGAAGAGGCCACGGTTACCTCGTTTTTCTGGGCAAGCCCTATAGACCCAAATTGGGATTGAGGAAGTCAAACAGATTAGCAAGTGCCTCTTTGCAGGACCAAGAGACTCTTTGCTCTAGGACTGAATGCACTTCGGGGTTCCTTTAATTAAGTAAGGGGTTTTCTGGTGTATTTAGAAGAGGATCTGATTCAGACCATTCACGGCTTTTCTAGAAGAGCTATCTTAAAAAGCTAGGGCCATCACAGCCTGGAGAAAGGGAAAATGGCAGATTATGAGCTACTGTGGCTAGGGGAGAATTCTCTTTTTATTTAATCTCAGGGTAGGAGCTTTGGGAAGCACTTCAGCTAAAGGGGAGCTGGAGCTGTTTATGTTTCAATGGAAATGTGAGTCTTAAGTGTTTTAAAAGTATGCTGGAAGGCAGGTGTGGGTTGATTCTGGCCCAGGGCCAGGGAAAGGGGTGTAAGATGATCTACAAGTACCTGGAGGAGCAGGGGGCTGGGAGAAACCAGAGTAGAAAAACACTGAAATTAAGATGGATGAGAAGGACTGGAGAATGGAATTAGGAGGGCAAAGAGGGAGGCAAGAGGGTCCAGGCTAGCAGGGGGCAAGAATGCTCAAGCCAGCACCAGCAAACAAATGATAAATTAATTAATTGATTGTTAATCAACAATTTATTAAGCCCCTACTATGTGCTGGGCTCTGTATTAGGAATAAGAAGGTATCTAGGATTGTTGAAGGGAGAAGCTTTTGTAATGAGTGCTGTAGAATGCTGTGGAATGGGCTACCCAAAGATGTAAATAGGGGAAAGTGTGGAGAACAAAGGAAGAGGGAGAGGGAAAGGGAAGGGAGAGGGAGCTAGTTGTGCCTCAGGGTCTGATGCTAAATCACCAGGAGGGAGCCAGGTGATTAAAACAGGGATTAGAGAGTAAGTGGTTTACTCTGGTCAGTAGACAGCACCAGTCCTAGGAGCTAAACATTTATTCACAGGATTTAAAGTTAAAAGACCCAGCTTTGAGTCTTGGATCCACAAATTCTTAGCTATGTGGCCATGAGCTAGTCACATCATGCCTCTATTCCTCAGTTTCCTCTCCTGTAAAATCAGGATAATAATACTTGTCCAATCGAGGATTATTGAGAAGATTGTATTTTGTGAACCTTAAAGTGCCACATATAGATGAATTTTATTATTGTTGTTGTTGACTTTTATTTAGCATCTGTTAGGCTTAGAGCACCTCCACCAAGGCACTCCTTGACTGATTCTACTGTTTTGAATGACCATATCAGCAGAATGGAACCTCTGACAGATCCTACTAAGATGGAAAGACCAGACCAGAGATTCATTGTATGCTTTTGCCTTGGGAAAGAGCTGGCTTGAGAAATTATACTCAGATGGTTGGTCAGTTGGTTGATGCTCTCACACTCCCCACAACAAATCAGACAATCAATAAACATTTTAAAAAGCATTTATTACTGCTAAGTTCTGGGAATACAAAGAAAGACAAAAGTATTCCCTGCAAACAGGGTTCCTGACTTCCAGGAGTTGATGTTATAAAGGGGGGCATGACATGTTAAAAACTACATACATAGAAGATTGAAAGAGAGAGAATAAGGGAAGGCAATAGCAATGGGAGAAGAGAAAGAGGGGAGAACGGGAAAGGTTGAACCTATGAATAATAGTAAAGATCAGCCAAAAGGCACAGTGGGTAAAGTACCAGGCCTGGAGTCAGGAAGACCAGAGTTCAAATGCAACCTCAGACACTTACTAGCTGTGTGACCCTGGGCAAATCACTTAACTGTTTGCCTCAGTTTCCTCATCTGTCTAATGAGCTGGAGAAGGAAATGGGTTGCAACTCATTTCAATATTTTTGCCAAGAAAACTCCTAATGGGGTCATGAAGAGTTGGACATGACTGAAACGATTGAACAACAACAACTAAAGTTTAAAGGGGTTTAGCCTCTGGCAATACTCAAGAGGGTTTTGAGAAGTAGTTCAGAGCTAGTGTCAGGGAACTTGAGTTCAAAATCTGGTCATATACTTTTTAAGGTCTGACTGTGGTTACATCACAAGTTTTCTGAGCCTTCATTTCCTCATCCATAAAATGGGGATAATCATCTTTATACTAGTCTTCCTCAGGGCTGTTTTGAGAAAGACCTCTTATAAACATTAAAGTGCTATAGCAATATAAATTTTTGATGTTTTTGTCAAACTCAAAATGCCAGATAAATAGTACAGGGATCTATGCTTCAACTCCTGGCAATTTAGCAGATTGTTTCAAGAACTACTATGGCTAAAAAAATTATTACTCTGTGACTAACCTGCCACGTCTCTCTAGGTCTAAGAAGTCCTTTCTTGGGGAAAGAGCAAGAGGGGTGAGGAGTGAGAGAGAGGTCCTAAAGCATGATTATAAACCAGAGAACAAAGTCTCTGGATTCCTCTTATTGTTCTACTAAAAGGTACTCAAATGCTTGTTTCTATAAGTTGGAGTTGAAATGTATTCCTGGAACATCAGAATTTCCAGGTCTGAAAGTCTTAAAAGATCCTGTTTGGACAAAGGCATAGAAGCAAAGAGTCTTGGTTCTGGAGTCAGAGGACCTGGGTGAGTCAACTTGCGTTTTGGTCATTTGGCACCTGTATGATCTTGGGCAAGTCTCTTTATTTCTAAAGGCATTGGTTTCCTCATTTGTAGAAATAAAGTCTTAGGCTAGATGGCACCTGAGGTCCTTCTCAGCTCTAGAGCTATAATCCTTTTGAAAGAGCCAACAATAGATTTCCTGATAATGTGAATTAGAAAGTGTTCTTCAATGGGAGGTACTAGGAAGTGCACAGAATCCTTGTTCATTCTCCTACCAAATGTGTAGCCTTGGGCGAGTCATTTAACCTCTATATGTATTCTTTTCATCATTTATAAAATTGGGGGGGGGGGATGATACATTGCTTTCCTCGCCTATCCATTATGCAAACCCTCAAATTATACCAGAGTCAAAGAATGATAGAGTTGAAAGGATGATAGTAGACTTTCTAGAATCCAGATCCAGATCCAGCCTTCTCAGTTGACAAAGGAGGAAACAGAAGAGGTCTGGGCTTCTGCCCCTCTAAACCTTAGCATCTCCGGCTTCCTTTAAGGCTCAATTCAAACAATTCCTTAAAAGGCTTTTCCCAGTGTCAACCAACTGTCTACCCTGAATCTACTCTCTCTCTGTCTCTCTCTCTGTCTCTCTCTGTCTCTCTCTCTGTCTCTCTCTGTCTCTCTCTGTCTGTCTCTGTCTCTGTCTATCTCTTTCCCTACATACACACACACACACACACACACACATATATATATATATAATATGTGTATGCATCTATACATTGGGAATACATAGATTAAAAATATGTCTACACATATACATGTCACATATACATTAAATATTTATATATAAATACATACACATATAAGCATATGTGTGCACACATATATTAAAAAAATATATATATATATATATACTGTTGATTCATCAGAATGTAAGCTCTGTGAGGGCAGGGACCGATTTTGTTGTTTTTGCTGTTTCCCTGGAACTTGGCAATAGTGCCTAGCTCAGTATAAACATGTAAATGTTTATGGATTGAGGAGGGGACTAGTTCAAGGTCATTCAGGTAGTAAACAGCAGTTTACACTAAACCAATTGATTTCAAGTTTCCATCCCAAACCTCCTGCTCCTCTAACTGTGAGCTATGTACTATTACCAGGTTGGCAAGCAGTGCCCTTCCTCCAGTACCAGTCCAGCAGATCCCGTCAGCACCCTAGCCCCATGAAGCCCCATGAAAGGAAGGGAACATTTAGAACAAATGTCTGGGACCTAACCAACCAGGAACTCCACTCAGGGGTAAAATGCAGCGCTCTGTGTCTTCATCTCCATTCCCCCTTCACCATACTTCCTGAGGGTCTTATGCTTCCTTTGAAATTGAGGTTTTGTTGTGCAATTTGTTGGGGGGTTTTCTTTTCCTGCCTTTCAGAAGCCTGTCTCCGATTCTGCTCCATACCCAGGGTTGAAAGGAGAATCGCTGCTGCCTCTGGAAATCTTGTTTCCCCCTGCCACATGACATCAGTGGGTTATATTGCAACTTTCCACATGGCTGCTCAGACACAGACAGTTGTGTTTATGAAAATCCTCTTGATACCGGCTCAGAGCCTCCCTGGCACTCAGGGCTTCTTGGGCTATGCTATGTTCTGCTTAGAGGAGCAGCTGACAAAGGGCGGTCTGGAAGGTTGATTTTCCTTCGAGGTGCACTATGGGGAGGGCATCAAAGGGGTGGAGGCTTGCTCTCCCCCACTCAGAGATGGAACATCTTTGCTTCTGCTGCCTACAGCACTAAAAAGCCTCTAAATGGCTCCTGGCAGGATTGCCCTAACTATGGAGCAGACTAGGGAGGCAGAATAGCCTTTAGAGTTGAGAAAAGACCTGGAAAGTCCTTTCATGTAACTGAGTCTCAGTCCCTCCTTTCCCTTCCCATGCCTATACAATGGGCTGTGTTGATGAGGAGTGGGAGGCGGGGGACAGTCACTTCTGCACCCCTTGCCAGATTGGATGTTGTCATGTAAAAGAGAAGTACCAGATATTGCAAAGCTTATTAATTATGCATGGAATGTACAGGAGAAAAGGGGCCATGGGCAGGCAACAGTGGCTAAAGCATCAATGATCAGTCCACTCCCTCCCTTGACTTAATTTTTTTTATTAAATAATTGGTTTGTTAGTTAGGTTTAAATTTCCAGTTATCTCCATTCTTACCTCTCCTCCTCATCCTGGAGATAACAGCCCGACCAAAAAAATATCCATACAAACACATATACACATATATAAATATATGTGTGTAAACTATTTTTTGTGTTTGTCTTTATCCATTCTTTCTCTGGAGGTAGACATTCATGAGCTGTTCTTCAAATATTAATTCTGTAGCAGTATAGAGTGTTCTCAGTTCTACTCATTTAGCTTTTCATAATTTCATGTATGCCTTTCCATTTTAAGAAAATTAACTTACTTATTACTTACAGCACAGTAGTATTCCATCACAATCATATACTACAATTTGTTTAGCCATTCCCCAATTGATGGGCATCCCCTCAATTTCCAGTTCTTTGCCACTACAAAAAAGAGCTGCTATAAATATTTGAGAACATCTAGGTTCTTTCCCTTTTTCCCTGATCACCTTGAGATACAGACCCAACAGGGATATTGCTAGGTCGCTTCCTTCACTCTTCTGTTACCCTAGCTCACCTCTCTTGGTTCATAGATGTGATAATATACAAGCCCAGAAAGATAATACTATAGTACCCCATTCGTAGAGGGAGGGAAGAGATCAGGAGGGGATGGGAGGGCAGATTGGCAGTCTGGATGAACTATGACTGACTGAAATGATTCGATCTGATCAAATCTTCCATCTGCTAAGCAGTGGACATCCCCCCCCCCCAATAAATTTTGATAGAGACAGAGCATTTGTCTGGTTTGGAAACTAGAGTTGGTGTGAGTAGTATAATTTTCTTTCCTACCAGGAAGCACATGGAATGTTTCTAGCATTTGTGTCTATGTTTCTAGCTATACATTCATCTGTAAAACTTAGAGTAAGACTAGGGCTTAAATCCTGTTTTTGACACTTCATAGAATCATAGATTTACTGTACATATCCTTTGACCCAGCAAGAATACTACTAGGTCTGTATTCCAAACAGATATTTAAAAAAACCCAAACAAACAGAAAAAGTCTATATGTACAAAGATCTAGTGGCTATATTGACACTTTTTGGTGTGGGTCAGAAGTCACATTTTGTTTTATTCCATAGACATTGAACATGATTGTTTGAAGGACTGGAGAAAAGTAAGATAATGAAGAATTACCGCCATGAAAATAAAGACACCTAACCAGTAAAAAAAAAAAAGATTTGGAAATTGAGGGAATGCCTACCAATTGGGGAATGGTTGAACAAGAAGTGGTATATGATTATAATGGAATATTATTGTGTCATAAGAAATGACAAGTAGGAAGACTTTCTGGGAAGACTTATATGAACTGATGCAAAGTGAAATGAAAGGAAAGGGAGAGAATTTGGAACTCAAAAATTTTTTAAGAATGTCAAAAATTGTTTTAATATATAATTGGGAAAAATATTTCTTTAAAGAAAGAATCATAGATTTGGAGCTAGAAGGAACCTTAGAGGTCATCTAGTCCAATTCTCCCATTTTACATATGAATAAACTTATGTTAAATGAATCTTATGCTAAATTAGGGGAGGGAAGCCAAACACTAATGATAGTATTGGGCAAGATATTGATAAATGTTAAAGAATAAGGATTATAAAAGCTCAGAGAAAAGAGATATGAGTGTGACAATGTTCTAGTTAGGAAGGCCTCATGTAAGAAATAGGACTGGAACTAAAACTCGAAAGATATGATATTTAGATCAGGATAACATGTGTAATATGTGGTTCTCTGGCCTCTATGAAAAGAACTCCAAGGAGAAGGAATACACCAGCTCTCTAGGCAGCTCATTCTACTTTGAGACAACTCTAATTATTGGGAAGATTTTTTCCTAACATCAAGCTTTGTCTCTACAACTTCTTTACATTGCTTCTGGTTCCAACTTCCGGGTCAAACAGAACAAATCTAATCACTTTACTACATGACAAGCCTTTAGATATTTGCAGATAATTATCATTTCCTCTCCTCTTTCCCTCCTCCCCACCTTTCTCTTCTCCAGATTAAACACTGCCTTCAGCCAGTCTTCATATGTAAGGGACTAGAAGCCATCCCAGATATTTTCTGGGCATTTTCCAGGTTATCAATGTCCTTTTTAATTTGTAATGTACAAAACTGCCCACAATACTCCAGATAAGGCCAAATGGGAACAAAATACAATGGGCCTATTACTTCCATGGGGAGATAAAGTAGCACGGTGGAGAGAACACTTGGCCTGGAGTCAAGAAATCCTGAGTTCAAATTTGACCTTAGACACTTATTAGCTGTGTGACTGTGGGCAAGTCATTTAATCTTGCTGGTCTCAGTTTCCTCATTTGTAAAATGATCTGGACAAGGAAATCAAACCACTCCAGTATTTTTGCCAAGAAAACCCCAGACTGGGTCATAGAGTTGGACACAACTGAACAATTACTTCCATATTCCTGTAAGCTCTGCCTCTCTTAATTCAGCTCTTCTAGGTGCCACATCACACTATTGATTCATATCGATCTTGCACTCTTCTGCAAACCCCAAATATTTTTGAAAATAGCTGCTTTCTATCCATGTCTCTCCTACTTTATACTTATAAGATTGATTTTTTTCAACTCTAGTATAAGATAACATTTATCCTTATTTAATTTCATCTTGTTATAATCAGCTTAATGCTCAAGGTCTTTTTAGATCCTGACTCTGACATACCATATATTAGTTATCCCTCCTACTTTTATATTGTCTGTAAATTTGGGGAGCATGCCATCTAGGCCTTTATTCAAATCATTGATAAAAACATTAAATGGACTATGCCCAAAGGGTGACAAAAGACTGTCTGCCCTTTGATCCAGCCATAGCACTGCTGGGTTTGTACTCCAAAGAAATAATAAGGAAAAAGACTTGTACAAGAATATTCATAGCTGCACTCTTCGTGTTGGCCAAAAATTGGAAAATGAGGGGATGCCCTTCAATTGGGGAATGGCTGAACAAATTGTGGTATATGTTGGTGATGGAATACTATTGTGCTAAAAGGAATAATGAAGTGGAGGAATTCCATGGAGACTAGAACAACCTCCAGGAATTGCTGCAGAGTGAGAGGAGCAGAACCAGGAGAACATTGTACACAGAGACTGATACACTGTGGTACAATTGAAGGTGATGGACTTCTCCATTAGTGGCAATGCAATGTCCCTGAACAATCTGCAGGGATCTAAAAAACACTATCCACAAGCAGAGGATAAACTATGGGAGTAAAAACACTGATGAAAAGCAACTGCTTGACTACAGGGGTTGAGGGGACATGACTGAGGAGAGACTCTAAATGAACACTCTAATGCAAATACCAACAACATGGAAATGAGTTCGAACCAAGAACACATGTGATACCCAGTGGAATCGTGCGTCGGCTATGGGAGAGGTGGTAGGAGGGGGGGGGGGGAGGAAAAGAAAATGATCTTTGTTTCCAATGAATAATGTTTGGAAATGACCAAATAAAATAATGTTTAAAGTGGAAAAACAAAAACAAAAACAAAAAACATTAAATGGAAACAAGTTCAGATCCCTGGAGAACTTCACTAGAGACTTCTGTGTCATGATGCCATTGAACAATTAACAGGTACTCTGAGTCCAACCGTCCAGTACAGAATCTACCTAATAGTATTACCATTTAATCTAAATCTCTCTTATCTTGCCACTACTTTGACTTCTGAGCCCCTATCAATTGTACTCTTCATTTACATGAAATCGATCAGTCATAATGATGTCACCATTAACTCTTAAACATAAAATCTTCATTTATGTCAAGGAAAAAGTAACCACTGCATCACAGTAACTAAACAGAAAGCAAATTTAGGAACACTGAGTATATATCAGTCTATACATAAACTTGGATCATACATCAGTTGACATAGTATCCATTGGGGTGAGAAGGCATCTATTTATAGAAATGTAGCAAGGCGGTACATGAGTGAGAAAAATCCATGTGGTTGGAGTGATTAAATTCTTTAATAAAGGCATCAGTGCTCTTGGTACATTTAAGAATAATCAATATCACATAAAGTTGCTTCCTTGCAAAATGCTCCCTTTCTGGTCTTCATTGCTTTCTTGTAGGGTGTATCTATCCCTTTTCCTATTTCAAACTGATGAAACAATGACAAACTCTTTTAATTCAAGATCAGTATTAATAGGTCTCTGAGGAAGTGTTATATTATTGTAATGATACATGGTTCCCTCAAGCCATAGAACTGCAAAGCTCTCCAGGGTGGCTCTCTGGGCAATGCAAACAAGTCCAGCCAATTATTCACTCAATTGAATTTTATGTCATTCAATCAGCTATTAGCATCTTCTTTCAGAAAAGCCAAGTTCACAACAAAATACCTTAGACAGGTTCTCTGCAATACAGACAAGCCCAACCAACTCTTTTCTCCACCAGATTCTGGTGACTTCCAATTAGATTCAAATGTAGCCTATAACAAAGCATTGGAAAACCCTGTTTCCCCAACTCTGCTTTTGTTCTTAAAGTAAGAAGCAAATGGCAACAAGGCTCTTCTGTGAGCCTTTTTTCTCTCTTAAAATATAAATGACATTGAAGGATTAATATCTGTAACTGCAGTAGAATTTAGCTCTCCTCCAATCTAGCTTTTCTGCAGCCAATCCACAAGGTGATGCTTTTCCTCTAATCAGTACTCTCCCAAGTACAGTCTTGTCAGCTGGCTGCTCTTGTTCCATTCTCACTCACTTCTGCTTGCCTTCATAAATGTTCATGCTATCTTTTCTCCTGATGGACTCTTTAATATTTTAATGGTTCAGAAGCTCCCGATGTTCAATGACTAATCTTTCCCTAATGAGGAGAAACCCACAAAATGTACCTTCCTATTAGTTATGAAACTAACAGCCCTTAATCATCCCACAATATCCAAATAGTTGTTTGATTTATCACAGAGAATTTTAACCTCTTGGACTCTAAAAAAATTAGTTACATGCAAATGACCTGAGGGGCTCCAGTGATCTGCAGCCTCAATCATTTCTCTGTTCCCAAACAGGCTCTCCAAGTTCTCTTCTTAGCCCTCTTACAATCTGTCCCCACCTTGAAGAGAGAGAGAGAGAGAGAGAGAGAGAGAGAGAGAGAGAGAGAGAGAGAGAGAGAGAGAGAGAGAGAGAGAGAGAGAGAGAGAGAGAGAGAGAACTGTGTTTCTTCACACACGAATTTTAGCAATTTTTCTTTGTGCACAAACTTTTTTTTCCCCCATTTCTGGTTCTTCTTGCAACTAAGCTGTTCCCATATTAAAGAAGCAGAGCATTCTATTCTTCATGCGTTGATTTAATTGTTTTTCTTTTTGCAATAGTTCATTTACTGCCCCTACCCCTATTCATTTTCTTCCTTTCTCAATAGCCAACCTGCTTATATGCAAAAAGAGCAGTATATTCCAAAAGTAAAGACGTTCATTGAGAGAAGCAGGTAAGAAAAGTAGAAAAGTAGCAATCAAACATTTGCCTCATATGCCCAAAGCAACTACCCCATGATACATACAATACCAATGGAAAGAATGGAAACATGTGGAGAGGATCCATGGATGGAAGAATAACTCCCTGCTGGTGTCATGTGGTCTCTGTTGGATATTTGAATGTAGCATTTGGTCTGTAATGATTATTGATTGATTGAACTACACCGGTTCTGTGTTTGGGTCTAAATGTGAGGTCATGAAGCTTCCTCCCTGCTTCTGGCTTCTGGTTCTAATTGGAGTTTTCCAACTCTTTAGTCAACTAGTGTTTATTGAGTACAGTTATGTTCCGGGTACTGTGCTGATTGCTGGGGATATAAATAGAAAAAATGAAATTGTTGTTCAGTCGTTTTCAGACATATTCAACTCGTTGCGACCCTATTTGAGGTTTTCTTGGCAAAGATACTGGAGTGATTTGCCATTTCTTTCTACTCCCACTCTTCAGAAGCTTACATTCTAGCAAGATAACTTTCCTTTCCATAAGGTTTCTGACAGTTTTTAGAACCTCGAGTGGAATGTTCTTTGGAATTCAGAATATAGTATTTCCCTTTAACCAGTGCATTCAAGTACTAGTCTTTTTTTTATTATTTTTTTAAATTTTAACCACAACTTTCTCCTCATTCAAGGCAGGCTCGATGTTAAGTCACACTGACTCAAGGTTAAAAATTCCATATAACTCTGCATACTGTCCTCGTGGATAGCTTGTGTTCTCATACTTATTTCAGCCAGTGCTGTGGGAGGAGGAAAAGGGGGAACAACAGGTAAAGCATGAAACTTTACCATAAAACTCCTACAGACCCATATAGGAATGACCCACTGACATTTTTTAAGACCTCTAAAATACTTTGAGTACGAGAAGAAGTCTAGAACAGTGAAAATTAGCTTTGAAGGAAGATTTGGGTTCAAATCCTGAATACACACATAAGTATTATTATATATGCAGATACATAATATACATACACAAACACATATGTATGACTTCAGGCAAGGTACTTAAATGAACTCAACCTCAATTTCTTCATCTCCAAAATGAAGAGGTTGGACTAAATATTCTCTAAGGTACTTTCTAGCCTTAGATCTATGGAAATGAACACAAAGTGAAGCTTGGAAGTCAACGTCATTGTCTTCTTTCCATTTAATGACATTCTAAACTTTAATATTCATGTGACTATCAATAAGAGACCCTAGATCTGATTACTTATACAAGTTTGATTATGATGCTTTTCTACTTAAAAACACTCCCAATCATTTTTTTTTGCTTCTGAATAAAATCTAAAATTATTTAAGACTCTCTAGAACCATACTTCTGACCTCTTTTTCTAGCCTCACCTCATGATACTCCTATCTATGTTGTCTACAGCCCAGATAAACTGAATTACTTCCCATCCCTTGTATATGTAACCCTGACTACTCTGGCTCACACTGCCTGGAAAGCCAAGTAGATTAGATTTCACTCCCCGCTCAGGGTTCTTGGATGCCTTAAGGAATGTTGGTGATAGGTGGCTCAGGGGATCTAGAGCCAGGCCTAGAGATGGGAGGTCCTGGGTTTAAATCTGGCCTAAATGCTTCCTAGCTGTGTGACCCTGGGCAAGTCACTTAATCCCCATTGCCTAACCCTTATTGCTCTTCTGCCTTGGAACCAATACACATATGGATCCTAAGATGGAAGGTAAGAGTTTTTTTTTTTTAAAGGATATTGGGGGTGTCTAGAGTTTCTGCAAATGTCTCCATCCTCTCACTGGTATTCCCTCATTGTAAGGGGTAGTCTCTTGCAGCCTAGCTCCATTTTGTCACTTAGCAGTCAGAATAGTTTTTATAGAGGAATATCAATTTCAAAAGATAATCACAACCATACACAAGAACTGCCCTACCTCAAAATTCTGTGGAATGCAGCCATCAGAAGTAACTCTTTTGACACTGTGGTTGGAGCAGGTTCAAACTGGCTGGAATCAGTCTTGTGCTATCTCTGGAAAGTCCCCCTTGCTGTACCTGGAACCTGCCCTTCTGTCCAGGCGTCACCGTTCCCCAGAGCCTCCCCAGCCTTCTCTGTAGACTTTTGGTGGTTATGAAAAACAGCCCATATGACAGCTTTGAGAGGCAGTGCCTTCCATGTCAAAGTGCATTTAAACTTCTGCCTCTCTTGGGTGCTCCTGAACTCTGGTGGTATGTGGGGTTTGCAGCTTCCCTTAATTCCTAATTCAAAGCCACTTGGGCTCCATCCTCAGCACGCCGGCTTCCCTGGACTTCCTTGATAGTTTGGTTGTCTACACCATACAAAGTTTCCAAGACTTGAACCCCCCAGTCTAGTGTGAATCACTGCTGGCCCCTAAAACTGAAGACAAAGAGCACAGAACATAGACCCCCGTGTCCATTTCTTGGAGCTAAGGTAAAAGGGGAGGGGGAAGGTATGCTCCTCCCAATTCCCTTCATCATGCATATGTTCACTGCATGTAGCAAAAAGGAGCATGCTTGCTGGGAAAAAAAAGATATTGTTTCAGGTCATTTTCATACTTGCAGTCTTTTCCGACTTGTTCTGGTTATTGATATTCAGTTATGTCTGACTCTTCATGACTCCATGATAGGGTTTTCTCGGCAAAGCTGCTTTGGTGGTTTGCCATTTCCTTTTCTAGTATGTCCCCATTTTATAGATGGGGAAATAAATAGAAGTTAAGTGACTTGCCCAGGGTCACATAGCTAGTGCCTGAAGCTGGAACTGAACTTGGGACTACCTAATTCCAGACCTTGTCCTCCATCCACTGTACCTATGCTCTGGCTAGACATTCAATCAAAGGAGTCTATGCACATTTACTTGGTAAGGGATGCAGAGCATCTCCATATTATTTAATCTGGGAATGACTAGGATGAAGCCCTCAGGGCACCTTCATGATAGGTGGATTAGACGTCTGTGCTCCAGGCCCCCTTACATATATGTGTGTACACACATGTAGGGGCATGTATATGTATATAATACACACATATGTGTATGTATGTATGAGGTCTGGACCTCTACTCTCACTCACTGATCTCTTACCCATACTTTGAGGCACAGTTTAAATCCTTTTCTCTCTGAAGCTCCCCTGATATCCCCAATTAGAAATAACCTTTTGTTCCTCAAATTATACATAAAATTTTGATTTTATTTCATCTTATACTCAATTTTTCACAATAGCTATTAAATAGTTGTATAAATAATGTATAGCAATTGGCTATTTGTGCATGTGTAACAACTCCCCTGCTAGAACATAAAGCGACATTGAGGTAGAGACAAAGTCATATTTAGCTTTATATTCCTCCCAGTGCTCCAAACTGTCTTTAAACATAGTAGGCATGGAATAAAGGGCTATTGAATGAATGAATGAATGAATGTTAAGGAAAATGGAGAAGGATTTGAGTAACTTCTATAGGGAGAAGGATAGGTAACCTATAAGAGCTGCAGCAAGTAGATGCTTAGGTTTTCAGATAAATATATTAATATCCTGGTTTGTTTGGTTGGGTTTTTTTCCCCACAAACTCAACATGCACAATTTATAGTAGAAGCTATTGGCAATCGACAAAATAAAGGCAGAAAAAGACATAAAATAATTTTTTAATTACTTGCTAAACCTGTGCTATTTTCCCAAGTGGTATAAAATCTCAGAGCAATTCTCCCATCGTGCTCATTTTCACTTGGAGAAAGGTTCGTGTGAGTCATTACATTGTTTTGTGCTGAACATTAGCTCCATATCAGTCTTGGTCCCAAGTTCTCACTTGTAACAAGTCATGTCCCTGTCAAAGCCCTGCTTCTCCTTGTTTCATTAATGCTATTTAGTTATTAATAATGGTCCCAAAGTACAGCAGCTCTTATAAGTCTAAGAAAAGTCACAAATTGCTTTGGTATGCTGATATTAGAAATATTTATTAAATAATGAAATCTGAGGGCAGCTGGGTGGCTCAGTCGATTGAGAGTCAGGCCCAGAGACAGGAGGTCTTGGGTTCAAAGCTGACCTCAGACACTTCCTAGATGTGTGGCCCTGGGCAAGTCACTTGACCCCCATTGCCTAGCCCTTACCATTCTTCTGCCTTAGAACCCAGTATTGATTCCAAGACAGAAGGTAAGGGTTTAAATTTTTTTTTTTTTAAAATAAGGTTTGCTTTTATGTGAGGTTTTCAACTTACCTGAAGGATTTTAGAACATATTAGTTTTGTTAAACAAGATCTTAAACTGTATTTTTGAAATGATTTCCAAGTATTTTGGTTGCAATTAGAATAACTGCCACCAGATGGATGGTGCTGCTTGGGGTAAGGTCTTCTGGTCTAAACGATGAGGTTTCCCATAGATGCAGTTAATTGAAAATAATAATATCCTTATATATTCAGTTATGATTTTTCAAAAATAAAATGAATACAAGCTGTTACACATAAACATTCAACAATATTATTTTCACCAATAGTTTTGCTTGTAGAGTTGGCATTAGTAGAACCCAAATTAGATTCCCAAATCATATAATCACTGTGTGACCATGAATAAGTCACTTATTCTCTCAGTTTCTGGTTCCTCACCTATAAATTTGAAATAATAATACTTATATCATTTCTCCCAAGGGGCTGATGTCAGGAAAGTATTTTTATAATGTTTAAAGTATTATAGAAACTTTATTATCATCAACTCATATCAATCTATCAGTCCATTAGAGAATAAGAAAAATATAAAATGTTTTGTATAAGTTCTGTTGGGTGATAAAAAGGAAGAAAGGCTCTGATCACTGTGGAGGAGGATAGGAATATCATGAATAATATAAAGATAGAGGGCAAAACTAGCCAACTCTTATTTTTCTTCTGATTTCTCCACCAAAGAGAATAACCTTTGGAATTAGAAAAAGAAAGGAAAAATGGTTAGCCAAATATTAAAACCCAAGAATCAGGGAGAAGATCATAAGAGACACTTAGCCTCCCTCAGTAAGTTCAAGGCCAAGATAATTGAGATTCTAGGATGCTAAAGGAACTACTGCCTGTGATTGAGAATCTGTTATCAGTGGTTTTAAAAAAATTGTGGAAGATGGGAGATGTGCCTCAGCACTGTCCTAGTTTTTAGAAAATGGAAGAAGCTGAAAACTATAGGCTAAGGAATTTGTCTTCTATTCTTGGTAAGATTCTAGAACATATCATTAAAAGGATAATTTATAGGCATTTAGAAAAAAATGGTATCACAACGAACCATCACAACTTAAATAAGATCATGACAGAATGTGAAAGTTAAACTTATTACCCTTTTTGACTGAAAGATGAGAAAAATACCATAAATTTAATGGAATGGAATTAAATAAGAAATTTGACAAAGTATTTTATAAAATTCCTGCAAAAAAAGAGGAAGAGATATTGATTATGTTATTGTTATTTAGTTGTTTCCCACTCTTCATGACTCCATTTGAAGTGTAAAATTAGAATTTGAGCCGCAGGACTCTGAATCCCAGCATTCTACTTTTGTTCTCATGTTATATCCTTAAGTTTTGGAGATAAAGTTTGTGTGTGATCCTGCCCCTCTCTCTTTTCCCACTAACACGGCTGGGAAAACTTTTCTTTACTCAGGCTTTTACTTTTGTCCTTTTATTTCTTCTACTTCAAGTGGTTATTAATAAATCTTATAAATGTAATACTTGGAGTTATTGGATATTAATTTTAATTTTATAGAAGTTTTCTTGGCAGAGATACTAGATTGGTTTGCCATTTCTTTTTCCAGTTTATTTTACAGATGAAGAAACTGAGACAAACAAGATTAAATTACTTGCCCAGGGTCTGAAGCTAGATTTGAACTGAGGAAAATGAGTCTTCTTCACTCCAGGTCCAGCATTCTCTCCATTCTGCCACCCAGCTTTTATATAGATTATAGTAGTTAGGTGGATTTGGTTGGAACCAGATTCTAGTGATATAAAAGCCAGTGTCAACATGGCAGATCTCTAGTCCAGGGTCCCAGTGGATCTATCATTGACCTAGTAGCAATCAATATTTTTATCACTTATTTGGATGACACTCATCAAATTTACAACCGACCTAAGACTAGGTAGAAGAGACAATTGTAGAGATAGGATTGAAAGGAATCTTGAAAGGCAACAACTTAGTAAGATGAAATTGATTAAGGATAAATGTAAAATTTGACACTTGGATTCAAAAAATCAATTGCTCTATTACAAGACAAGTACACCTATACAAGAATTCTCGTGAATGAAATCTAGTGGTTTTAGACTTCAAGCCCATTATAACTCAATAGTATAATATTTTATACTATTTATACCTCACCTTTAACCAAAAACCCCCCCTAAAATGTAATATTGTATTTCATTAAGAATAGCATGATATCCAGGTCAAAGAAAGGGATAGTTCTAATGTACTCTACCCCGATCAGACCACATTTAAAACAATATATTCACTTTTTGTGCCACGTTTCAGTAGGTACCTTAACATATCAGAATGTGTTCAGAAAAGGGCAAATCAACTAAAATTAATATCTTTATTAAGCATCTACATGTGCCAATCATTAGGCTAAGCACAGGAATACAAAGAACAAGAAAAAACAGTTCCTCTCATCTGGGAGTTTGCATTCTAATGGGGGAGTTGGTATGTACATAAATAGATAATTCCATGATGCAGAGTAAGTAGATAGAAGGTAAACTGGGAGGGCACAGTGAATATGGTGCCAGGTCCACAGTCACTAACCAGCTGTATGACTCTGGACAAATTACTTTACCCTTTTAGTCTCACTTTCCCCATCCATCAAATGAGATGGAGAAGGAATGGCAAATCACTCTAGTGTGATTTTTTGCTAAGAAAACCCCCAAATGAGATCATGAAGAGTTGGACACAACTGAACAAGATAGGAGGGGAAGGCACTGGCCCCTGGATGGGGAGAGGGGCTGGAAAAGGCCTCCTGCTGAAGGTGGCACTTGAGCTAAGTTTTGAAAGAAGGCAGGGATTCTAAAAGAGGTGAGGAGAATTGCAGACTTAGGAGACTGCCAGTGCAAATGTGTGGAGGTGGAGATGGAATGCTTTGTATAAAGAACTCTAAGTAGGTCAGTATGATGGGAATGTGGAGTGAGTGGAAGGGAGTAATGTATAAATAGAAAGGAGAGAGAAAAGAGGGTCAGGTAGTGCTTTACAAACCAAACAGAAGAGTTTATATTCAGCCCCAGAGGGAACAGGGAGCCACTGGAATTTCTTGAATAGAGGTGAAACAGGGTCAGACCTGTACTTCCATAAATCATTTTGGTTGCTTTTTAGAAGAAGGATTGGAGGGGAGTCAGGGAGGCCAATGAGGAGGCTATTGTGATTGTTCAGGTAAGAGGAAGGATGATGGTTATGTGAGTAGAGAGAAGGGGACTTGAATGAGAGATGTAGAGATAGAAATGACAGAATTTGAGAACTCATTGACTAAGTAAATTGGCAGGAAGGAATTAAGGATGACAAAAGTCAGCAAACCTGGAAGGAGGGTGGTCCCCTGCATAGTAATAAAGAAGTTCAGAGGGTTTAGATCCATGGAGGTGAACCTATGGCATGTATGCCAGAGGGGACACGCAGACACCCCTTGCCTGAGGACATTTCTCACATCACCTGTCCTTCCAAAAGGCTCGCCATAAGTGGTTTAGGTCATTGTTCAATCATTTCAGTCTTATCTGACTCTTTGTGATCCATTTGGCATTTTCTTGGCAAAGATATGAAGTAGTTTTCTATTTCTTTCTTTGACTCATTTTACAAATGGGGAAACTGAGGCCAACAGGGTTAATTCGTTTGCCCAGAGTTGCACAGCTAAGTAAGTTTCTGAGGCTAGATTTGAATTAAGAAAGATGAGTCTTCCTGCCTCCAGGCCCAGTATGCTATACACTATGCCACCTAGCTTGCACACTTTAAAGGGACAATTTCATGATAGAGGGTTTAGATGAGACTGAAAGGAGAAATGGAGACATCCAGTGGGTACAGCTTTCTCAAGGAATTGATCTATGCAGAGAAGGAAAGACACTGAATTATGGAAATATAGAAATTGTAGGATCTAGTGAGAGCTTTTTAAGGGAAGGGGACACTTGGCTTTTCAGGAAAGGATGAATAGGTAGGGAGAGAGGATGATAGTGAGTACAATCTGCTGGAGAGCTTGAGAGATGAAGAGATCAAAACTGAAGGGAAGGAGGAGAGAGTGCGGTATGATGTCTCAGAAGAGCATAATTTGTCTTTTTTAAAGTAAAAACAAAAGATCTCTCCCCCTACCCTGCTCCCCATCAGATGACACTTTTATATTTATTTATATTTTATATTAACTAGATGCTTATATTAACTAGATTAATGATAAAGTCTAGAACTCTTAAATGCCTGGGCATGCTAGCATAGTGGATAAAGAGTCAGACTCAAAGCTAGGTTCAAGTCTAGCTTCTGATATATATTGGCTGTATGACCTTAGGTAAGTCATTTAACGTCTCAGTGCTTTAGGCATCTCTCTAAGACTATAAATGGCAGGAAATGTGCCAGCTTTCATTACTGATAGAGAGTTTTTTGACCTTGGACTTTCCTATACCAGTGAAATCATAGCTCAAGTTACTATTTAACTTCTCTTAAAGAGATCACAACCCTGTTTCTGTTCCTGGATCTATACATACCAAATAGAACATTAAAAAGTTTTTCAACAGAGCTATAAAGCAGCTTCTGTGTAGTTAGATAGCAAGAATATGCAGTGGATCAGGCCTGTAATAGTTCTGTGATGTTTTCTAGAAATGCTTTATGACCTTGAAAGAAGTGCTCTGTTGACAAAAAGTTAGAGGCAGGAGGATGAACACTTCTGAGTTCAGAAAGTATCATTCAAGTCTGATTTGGTATAAGAGGATAAGCGGGGGGAAATATGTCTCTACTGTGCCATCTCCAGAGCTGTACCCTCTCTGATTGCCTCCATAGAGAAACAGCAGTCTTTGTTGCTTTCTGGGCTCACATTGGGGATTGTTGCCTAGCCCTTCCAGATCAGGGGCCTTAATTCTTTCTTAATAACTTCCTTAGTTCTACCAATCTAACCAATTCTGGCTTCAGAAGGCCTACAACGTTAGAAGTTAAAGTTTTAACCCCCCCGCCCTCTCTGAGCCTTTACATGTTGCCTGCCAAGAGAATGAATGTTTCCTCCTACCCTTTGGATATTTGCCTTTATTTCTCCTTCCCAGACTCTTTTGCACTATCAGATATTTAATATTAAGAAGGGGAGTCTAAAAATGAGACATCTACCTTCTCCAGTTCAGTCCCAACATAGCTAACCAATTTAAATTCCTAATGCTATGTATATAGAACTACGTCAGGTAGTTGGCACAGTAGAGTTCTGGACATGGAGGGAGACACTTACTAGATGTGTGATCCTAGGCAAGTCATTTAACCCCATTTGCTTTGGTTTCTTCATCTATAAAATGAGCTGAAAAAAGAAATGGCAAACCATTACAGTATTTTTGCCAAGAAAATCCCAAACGAGATCATGAAGAGTAGTATATGACTGAACAACAATAACAACAATAACATGACATGTTATTCCTCTACTAAACTATCTTTAGTGGTTATTATTACTTCTAAGATAAAATAAAAATTCTCATCTTGGCATTCAAAGCCTTTCATAATCTGATTTTTATTTACCTTCCCATTCAATTTTAAAGTTTGCCTTAAAAATCAAGAACAACTTAAATAACTGGAAGAATATTCAATGTTCATGTCTAGGCTATGCTAATATGTTAAAATTATAATACTGCCAAAATTAATGTACAGTTTTAATGCTATACCAAACTACCAAGAGGTTATTTTACAGATTTTGATAAAATAATAACAAAACTCACTTGGAAAAACAAAGGATCTCAAAAATCAAGGGAAATGATAAAAAGAAGTTGGGATGAACAGGGAACAGTACTTCAGACCTCAAATTACATTATAAAGCAATAGTCATCAAAACTGTCTGATATTAGTTAAAGAATTGAGAGATCAATGGAACAGACTAGATGAGAGACATTTAAAAACAATAGAATTCAATAATTCAGTACTTGAAAAAGTGCAAAACAAATTATCTAGGGAAAACCTCCCTTAAAAATCTGCTAGGAAAACTGGAAAGCTGTCTGATATATATATATATTGGACTGAAACTGTCATCTTATATCACATTGTATAATATTCTTTAGCTAGATATATTACTTTAATATTAAAGATCTCACTATTAAAAAGGGAGAAGAGTGGCAGATCATCCTTTCATAGTTATAGGTAAGAGCAACTGGTATTTTTAACTGAACAAGATAAAGGTAATTACAAAAGCTAAAATTGGTAACTGTTTACTTGAAAATAAAAAAAGGTTCTTCACACACAACATTAATGCATCTAGGACAAGAAGAGAAGTGGCTAATGGAAAAAAGAATTTGTATCAGATTTCTCTGCTAAGGGGTAGGTATTCAAGAAATACAAATGATACCTCTATATGTACACACACAGTATAATATGTATGCATATCTAATAGTCAGCCCTAAAAGATACATGGCCAAAGGATATGAACAAAAAGTTCTTAACAGAATTGCAGAGTATTTTCAACCATGTGAAAAGGGCTCCAAACCATAATAACAAGAGAAATACAAATCAAAACAACTCTGAGATTTTACCCCTGCAAATGAGCAAAAATGACCAAAAATGCCAACAGCCAATGCTGGCGTGGTTGTGGAAAGACAGACACATGAATACATTGTTAATGGAGCTGTAAAATGGTACAATTATTTCAGAAAGCAATTTGGAATTATGCAAATAAAATGACTAAAACATCCACGCTCTCTGAACCAGAGTCCCTGTCACTGGGCTTATACCCTGAAGAAATCATTTTTAAGGAGGAAAAAAATACCCATATACTACAATATGTTTATAGCAGCACTTTTTGTGATAGTTACACATTTGAAGCAAAGTAGATCCCCATCAATTATGGTATGGTAAAAGAAATTGTAGTTCATGAATGTAATGCAATGCTTTTTTGTTTGTTGTTCAGGCATTTCAGTTGTGTCCAATTCTTAGTGACCTCATTTGTTTGTTTGTTTTGGCAAAGATACTGAAGTGGTTTTCCACTTCATTTTACAGATGCAGAAACTGAGGCCAGTAGGGTTAGGAGACTTGCCCAGGGTCACACAGTTAGTAAGTGTCTGAGGCTGAATTTGAACTCATATCTTCCTGACTGTAGGGCTGACTTTCTATCCTTTGAACCACCTATCTGCCCCAATGAAATAGCATTGTACTGTAAGAAATGATATGTATGATAACTACAAAGAAATGTGGAAAGATCTATTTAAACTGATGCAGAGAGAACTAAGCAGAGCCAAGAAATCAATATATCTAGTAACTACAACAATGTAAATGCAAAGAACAATGACATACCCCCAAATAAAAAATAAATGTAAAAAACCCCATAAAAACCAAGTATGACTCAGAGATATGAGAAGACACTCCCCAACTACTCCTCTTGGAGGTGGGAGGGCCACAGATGTTATGTTAATTCAAATGTTTTTGGACTTTGTCCATGTATTGATTAGTTGTGCTGCCTTTCCCCCCACTCTCTAAACATTTAGTCTTTGAAATATTGAACGGAACAGACTTAGTCCATTACATAGTGCATGGGAGAAATCAGAGCTAATTCTTTGGATTAAAGGCATGCCTTATAAATAAAAAAACAGGACCAACTAAGCAATGCATTACTGGGGTTGACAACTGTAGGGAGAGTAGGGTGGAGGACGAATTTGAACTAAAACCATTCTTCAAGAATAGAGAAAGGGAGAAGACTGAAATGGCATTAAAAAACAATGAAAAATACAAGTGGAGGCAGACACACATTTATTTGACTGTAATTGAGTTGAGAAATAGCCTAGGGTTAGCTAGAAGAAATTTCATTCCATACTTCTAGAACACAACAACATATATGTTCTTTCTACTTGCTTAAATCAACACAGTTCAATTCAACAAGCATTTATGAAATGCCTACTGTATGCAAATCACTTTGCTAGGAGCAAAACTCAGATAAGACAGGATTGTGGCCTTTATGGGGTAGTGGGCAGATAGGAGGCACAGAAACTCATATGATACCAGAGCAGAGTCAGTGGGAGTGGGGAGGAAAGTGAGGGGAGAGTCAATAACTGGTTAAAATAAGGAATCTGGCAACATGATTTGCATTTCTTTAGCAGGGCTTCCCATTCAGAATGATGAGCTCTTGACCAAGGATAGGATATGCCCAATGCAGCCTGGGAAGATTACATTTGCCTGGAGACTTGGAGATCTTCAAGAGGGCTTTAAACTGAAAATGGAGAAGGAAGGAAAAAGCAAACATGAGCTAAGCCAGGTGTCACAGAGAGAAGCAAGCATGGCATGGGGAAAACGCAGAAATAATAACTGAAATTTATATAAGGCTTTAGGGCTTATAAGATGCTATGCAAACTTGATCTTATTTGAGAGCTACCAACCCAATGTCAGAGGTACTGCTGGTATCATCATACCCATTTTACAAATGAGGAAACTGAGTTTCAGAGAGGTCAAATGACTTGACAATGGTTATATAAGGACAGTTAGGTGGTACAGTGGATAGAATGCCAGACCTGGAGTCAGGAAGACTCATCTTGCTGAGTTCAAATCTTACTAGCTATGTGACCCTAGGTAAGTCACTTTACCCTGCTTTTCTCAGTTTCCTCATCTTCAAATGAGCTGGAGAATGACACGGCAAACCACTCTAGTATCTCTGCCAAGAAAAACCCAAATGGAGTCATGAAGAATTGAAAATGACTGAACAATGACAAAATGGTTATACAACTAGGAAGTATCAGAAGCAAGATTCAAATATGGGTTTGACTTCAAGAACCACAAAAATATACAAGAAGAGAAATTGAGGTATCATAGAAAAATCATTGCATTTTGTCACTCAATTGAAATGTGTTATTAAGTGCCTTCTGCATGCTAGACACTCTGCTAAATGCTAGGGATACAAAGACAAACATGAAACAGTGCTTGGCCTCAAGAAACTTACTTTTAAAATGGGAGAAATATCAAAGAATTTGGGTTCAAATCTCAGCTCTACAACTAAGCGACCTATGGGACCTTGGGCAAGTCATTTTAGCTGAGCCTCATTTTACAAATATGGGGATTGGACTAGGTAATTTCTAAGGCCCCTTAAAGCTAGAAATCCTATGATCCTATTATACTATAAAAGGATAAAATTTACACTCATGCTTTCAGATGGTGGCTACATCCTTCCACATCTCAGAAATACCTTTCAGACTGAGGTAGATTCAGCCTCATAAACATTCAAGTGCATTTTCATGGTAAGCCTTAATATTGTTGTTCATTCATTTCAGTCACATATGACTCTTCCTGACATTATTTGGAGTTTTCTTGGAAAAGATACTGGAGGGGTTTGCCATTTCCTTTTCCAGCTCATTTCTTAGATGAGAAAACCAAGGTAGACAGGGCTAAGTGAATTGTCCAAGGTCACACAGCTAGTAAGTGTCTGAGGTCAGATTCATACTCGGGAAAATGAAATCTTTCTGACTCCAGAGTCAATGTTTTGTCCACTGTACCACCTAGTTGCCAAGCATTTAATAAATGATGGTTATTACTGAGATATGATATGATGTTTCTCAAGACTGACACATAGTAAGAGCTGGGTATACCATATTTAAAAGGGACTTCAGGGAGTAGTAAGCATAATGAAGAACAATTGGGTGAGGAACAACAGAGGGAGAAAGTAATATTGTGATGAGAGCATAAGACTGCCTGGTCAAATGAAGGAAACAGGTTCTAGAAGCAATTCAAAGAGTTGGCGAGAAGAAAAGATATGGTAATGGTGGTCTTCAAACTAACCAGTCTTCTCTAGGAAGGTCAAATAAGAATAGAATAGAATAATAGAATAAGAATAAACCCCTTTCTGTTAAAGGTAGAGTAATAAAAATTTTTGACTTGCTTTGTTGTGCTTCCAAGGGAGAGAAAGTGATAAGAACTGTGGACCATATTCTGAGAAATAAGTAGGAAATGGTTTCTAAAGTAAAAATGATAAGAACCTTGGGAAGAAGCAATCACACCATTAAAAAAATTTGTGGGAGATGAAAAGGAGAAAGCCATACATAGACTGACATATATCATTGATTTTAGAAGAATAGATTTCAAAGAAAAGATAGGTAGGGTACCATGTCCTAAGATTCTTTAAAAAGAAATAAACCCAAGAGGGATGGGAAGTATTCAAGAATTACATTTCAAAAACAAAAATAGAAGTGATTCTTATGAGGAAAAAAGGGAAGAACTGTTTAAAGAGAACTATAATATTGCACAGGGGACACATTCCCCAAGTTAGATTTTTAAAAGGAATGTACAGAAAATGGAAACAAGGGTAGATAACTGGATACGAATACAAAAAAGTAACAAGCTCATGTAAGAAGGGTGACTGTAGTGCTTGAATTTAACATGATCTGAGTCTGGCAGTCAGTTAATGTTAAAGGAAACAAAAAGAGCTTTTTGGATATGGTGAAAGTAGAGTAAGGCTCAAATAAAGGATAGCCTACTGATTAAGATGAATGGAAAAATGAAAATGATAAGACCTAGCACAATTCTCCGTGCATTGTAGATATAATCCTCAATAAATGCTTGTCAAATTTTTGCTGAATTATGGATAGAAGGCAGAAACACTCCATTCCTTGTTGTCTTCTTTTTTTTTCTCACCAAGAATAATGACATCCAACCTAGGAAACAGAGCAAAAATGGTGATTGAGAAATTAAACACAAAATAAGATGATAGTGAGAGAGAGTGCATCTAACTGGACTCAAAGAACTCAAGTTTCAAGGCTTGGATGATGTACACCTAAGAGTACAGAAGGAACCTCTGAATGTGATTGCTGTGTTGCTGTGATGTTTTTCTTTCTTTCTCTCTATTTTTTTTTAACATTTAAATTGATTGATTGATTTGTTTGTTACATTAAAATTCCCAGGTACCTCTTTTCCTCCTTCCCCTTTCTGCACTAGAGAAATAAAGGCATCATGTGATGAAAAAACATATGTGTATATATAAAATTATGTCTTGTTTATTTCTATTTATCAATTCTTTCTGTGGAGTACCCAATTCATTCTTCAAACAATATTTCTTTTGCTCTAATCCATATTCTATTAGTTCTGCTTGTTTTACCCTTTATAACTTCATGTGAGTCTTTATTTACATGATTTAAAAAAATGAACCCATTTGTCATTTCTTATGGAGCAGTAGTATCTCATCGCAATCATATGCCATAATTTGTTTTGCCATTCCCCAATTGATAGACATTTCTTCAATTTCCAGTTTTTTACCATCACAAAAAAATATTTTAGAACATAAAGGTTCTTATCTTTTTTCTCCTTATCTTAGGAAATAAACCAAATAGTGGTGTTACTGGATCAAAAGGTATACACAGTTTTATAACTCTTTGGGCAAGATTCTAGATTATTTTCCAAAATAGTTGGATCAGTTCACAGTTCTACCAACAATGTATCAGTGTTCCCATTTTTCCACATCCCCTCCATTTGTCATTTTGCCCTTTTGTCATTTTAGCCAATCTGATAGGTATGAGATAATATCTCATAGTTATTTTGATTTACATTTCTCTAATGACTTAGAACATTTTTTCATATAGTTATATATAGCTTTGATTTCTTTAGCCAAAACCTCTTTTTCATACCTTTGGACAATTTATCAATTAGGGAATAGCTCATATTCTGATAAATTTGGTAAAGTTCTTTGTATATGGTAGAATATGAGACCTGTATTTGAAATGCTGTCTATAAAATTTCCCCCCAACTTATTGTATTAATTTAATATATTCAAAATTATCCATTTACAACTTGCAATGTTTTTTATCTCTTGTTTATTTATCAATTTTTCTCCAATCCATAAATCTGATAGGTGATATGTTTCCTGTTCTTCTAATTTGTTTATTATATCTCCCTTTATGCCTAGGTCATATATCCATTTTGATCTTAGTTTGGTGAATAGTGAAAGATATTGCTCTATATCTAGTTTCTGCTAGATTGTTTTCCAGTTTTCCCAACAATTTTTTTTACCAAATAATGAATTTATATCCTCAAAACTTAGATCTTTGTTGTAGTCAAACATAAGGTTACTATAATCTTTTACAATTGTTTATTTATGTTTGTTCTCTTCTACTGATCTTTTCTATTTCTTAGCCAATACTAGATAATTTTTATAATTACTACTTTGTAATATAATATAAAATACTACTATACTGTCTTCCTTTACATTTTTAAATATTAATTCTTCTGATATGATTGAACTTTTGTTTTTCCAAGTGAATTTTGTTATTATTGTTTTAGTTCAATAAAATAATTATTTGGCAATTTAAAAGAGATAGCACTGAAGAAGTAGATTAGTTTAGGCAGGGATTGTCAGTTTAATTATATTGGCTCTGTCCACCGTTATAGGGAAAAAAGAGATTTGGGTTGCCAGCAAGCAACAGAAAGAAAAGTTTGCAAAGAAGGAGTGTGATAGCATCACATGCAGAAGAATGGGACAGGATCTGCTCTGGAATGTGGGGAATAAGTGGACACAAGGAGAGGAGAGGGGCTTTTTGGACTTCATGTTTTCTGTGACAATTGAAGTGGTAACTTCCTCCTGCTGACAATCTGTGTGAGCTGTGGGTGGGGGGGAGGTTGTTTCCTATCTCCTAGAAGCTGGAGCTGCCAATTCCAGTGTCCGATTTGAAGAAATCCCGCTTACTTTTTTTTTTTTTAACTCTTACCTTCCTTCTTAGAATTCATTGATATAAGGCAGAAGAGCAGTAAGGGCTAGGCAATGGGGGTCAAGGGACTTGTCCAGGGTCACATAACTAGGAAATGTCTGAGGTCAAATTTGAACCCAGGACCTCCTGTCTCTGGGCCTGACTCTCAATCCACCGAGCTACCAAGCTGCCCCCTCGATTACTTTTTGATCCAGTCATTTTCCTGCCTACAGAGAAGTGTTCCTGCTTACTGAGACTGGTGACCATCAAGCCTGTGATAGGAAAGGCCTAAAGCCATCTGAGACCTGACCCAACTTAGGTGAACTCAATCATGAAGGGTTACCCAGAAGCTATTCTGAAGAACTTGTATCTCAACCAAACCAGTCCTTAGGAAGGATCTTTAGTTACAGGATAGTCAGATAGCTGGGAAATAGGTAGGCAGGCAGAGTAGGGTTATAGGTAGCTTGGAAGACACACAAGAAATCTCTTTGCAGAGATTGTAGAGGTGGGAAATTTATCTAGCCCCTTAGTGATTAAGGAAACCTAACTACAATCCTTCCCTCCATCTAACTGGTTTTAAAATAAGCCCTGATCTGTTTTGTAACCTGTCTGAGACTTTGAACAGAGCACTGACCCAGAGAAGATACTTGTGGGCCCTTCCTTGTAAGGGTACCAAGGAACCAGCTAATCCTAGGTATCTTGACATTACTAACAACAGCAAGATATATTACCCACATATTTCAGTACCCATGAACAATTAATATTCCTCCAATTATTTAATCTGACTTTATTGATATAAAAAGTGTTTTATAATTATATATACTGATTTTAAAATAATTGTATAAAATATCAAAGATGTATTAGTACTAGAGCTGGTCAAAGTTTATTTTCAATAAATGGAATAGGGCCAGGTTCTTCAAACTATAACCCAGTGAGTTTGATTTTAATTTCTGGAAAAATTTCTAGAATGCATTTATTAAAAGAATGGTTTGAAAATTTTTGGGAAGTAGAAGCTATGATCACCAATAATAATATCTAGCATTTATACAACAGAACTTTATTTTATGTGAACTTAATACATGCAAATTTAGGTATATATGACTGATAATTTTAAAAATTAAGACAGAAAATATGTAAAATAAACATTTTTAACTTTGCACTAAATCTACCACATTTTTCTGAGCAAAATCTTTCAGCACGCTCATTTTCACTCTGAGAAGTGTTCATGTGAATCATCACATTGTTTTGCCCTAAACATTAGCATCCACATTGGTCTTTGACCAGAATTCTCCCTTGTAAGAAGTTCTGTTCTCATCAGAGCAGTGCTTTTCTTTGTTTATTAAAGCTATTTAGTTATTAATGAAGACCCCAGAGTAGGAGAGTAGTGTTGCTGGTAGCTCTGATAAGTCCAAGAAAAGTTACAAAGTGCCTATGTTTATATAAGAGATACTTATTAAGTAGCTATTCTGTGTGATGTTCAACACATTGGTCACTTTAAATAAGATCCTACTATATACGGTTGTAAAACACTTTGTATACATTATTGTATTTGATACTAATAATAGTCCCGTGAAATAGATGATACTATTATAACCACTTATAGACTAAGGCTGAGAAAAGTTAAATGACATGCCAGGAAATCAAATCATTTTGAAGTATCTAAGGTTAGATTTGAACTCAGTTCTTCTAGCACTATATCCGTTGTACCACTTAACTGCCTAATTCTAGGCACAAAGACAAGTTATGACTGGCCAACTTAATTTCATTTTTAAAAAGGTTTAAAAAATAGTTTAAAAACTAGATTGTTTTGTAAGAGTAATATTGTAGAACTAGTATAATTTCATCAAAAGATTTGACTGTTCTATCCCCATGAACAGAGGGATGAAGTCAATGTGATAATCCAGTTAAGTAGGTTTGGACCTGGTTCAACAACCAGACCCAGCAGGTGGTAATTAATGGACTGATTTTTATCTTGGAGAAGGGTCATAGGTGGAGTGCCCAGATTCTCTCCTTTGCCCTCTTCTAGTCATCATTTTTAGTAGAGATTTAGATAAAACAATACATAGATGACATACTTATTAAATTTGCAAGTAATAAGAATCCCAGAGGGATGAGTGTCTAATATGTTGGATCAAATAATTTGGATCCCAAAGCAATCTGATGGTGAGGGGAATCTAATAAGATGATTTTTGGAATAAATGTAAAATCCTACACTTGGGTTTAAAAAGTCATATGCAAAGTATAGAAAGGGGGAAGATATTGGACTTAAGAGTTTTAGGAAACTTCAAATCAATGAGTAAATTATGTGCATGGCAGCCAAAATATGTTAAACTAATTAATTTTTAGAGTGCATTAAGAGAGGTGCTTTCTCTAACAAAAGGACAAGAGCATTCCACACTGTTCTGTACAATTGGAGCAGTTCTAAAGTGGAACAGGCCTTGTAAAGCAGTGTGCTCCCTAGGACTGGTGGTCTTTAAGTGGAAGCTGGATTGCTTCTTGTTGAGGATGTTAACTAGTTTCTTGCTGAAGTAGGAGTCCACTAATGACCTCTGAGATCTATTTGACCTCTTTTGTTATTCGTTTTTTTTTTCAGTCATGTACAACTCTTTGTGACTCTATTTGGTGTTTGCTTGACAAAGGTACCAGAATGGTTTGCCATTTCTTTCTCCAGTTCACTTTACAAATGAGGAAACTGAGGCAAACAGAGTTTAAGAGACTTGCCCAGAATCATGCAGCTAGTGTCTGAGGCCAGATTTGAACTCAGGAAGATTAGTCTTCCTGACTGGGTCTGGCACTCCATCTACTTAGCTGTCTCTATTTCAACCCTAAGATTATTTAATTCTCTGAAAGATTGTTCCTGATGGGGAAAACCAGAAAAAAGATGACATTTGAGTAGAATTGGGGCAGCTAGGTGGCTCAGTGGCTAGAGGGCTGGATTCTGGGTTCAAATTTGGTCCCAGATACTTCCTAGCTGTGTGACTTGGGCCAAATCACTTATACCTAACTACCTAGCATCCATTGCTCTTCTGACTTGGAATTAAAACAATATTAGTTCTAAGACAGAAGGTAAAGGGTGATTTTTAAAAAAGAACTCAATGGGACAGAATGGAAAGTAGAGTTTAAGATATGAATTCATAAGAAACTATGAGCAAAATGAATGGAAGTAGAAAATCTAGGGTTCAATGAAGGATGTCTGTAGCTCAATTTCAAAGGAGTATCAAGTATATGGTCAGAAATAATATGAGATAAATTTAGTTAGGTTAACTGGAACCAGATTGTAAAGAGCCTTGATGACAAACTAAAGAGCTTAAGCTTTCTTTGATCTTTAATAGAGAGTTCTGAGGACTTAAGGAATAGGAGTGCCAAGTGTCAAGGTCAAATCTATGTAAAGGAAGATGAACCTCCTGACTTAGTGAAGAAGGATAGATTAGAGGGGAATGGAGGCAGAGGCAGGAACACTGTTTAGGCATATTTTAAAAACGAACTCCAAGTCTAGCACTATATCCATCTTATCAGTTAACTGTATGATTCTAGGTCTAAGGACAAAGTCCAGTTGAGTGGTGGGTAGGGCCATTGGTAAAGCGGAGAGACAAAAAGATGGATTGCGCAGGTGATATGTGTAAGTGATTGGATAGGAGAGGTAAAGTGGAGAAAAGGAAGGGTATAACACCAACGTTTGAACATGAGAGACTAATTTCTTTGTCTCTAGCTTTCTCTCTCTCTGTCTCTGTTTGTTTTTTTGGTTGCTGTTTTTCAGTTTAGATAATAAATGATCCCCAACTTCATGTGGCTTACATTGTAGTAAAGAATGAAGATGTAGTAAAGAACGATATGTAAGGTATCATTTGATAAGCATTAGAGTTTAAAAAATAAAAAGAAGGTTCTAGGTAATATCAGAGGGGGAATGACTGGGGGAGCATGGATGGTTTAATGAAGAAAGGAAACTCTGACATGGTTTTTAAGAGATGAATGGAATTTTATAGATTAAGGAAATATGAAGTTCTCTTTGAGGGTATGTAATGTAATAGTAGCAGCTAGATGGTACAATGGAGAGAGTACTGGGCCTAGATTCAGGAAGACTCATCTTCCTGAGTTCAGATCCAGCCTCAGATACTTACTAGGTGTGTGACCCTGAGCAAATCACTTAACTCTGTTTGCCTCAGTTTCCTGATCTGTAAAATGAGCTGGAGAAGGAAATAGCAAATCATTCTAGTACCATACTAGTTGCCAAGAAATTGCCAAATGGGGTCATGAAGAACCAGAATTGACTGAAATGACTGAACAACAACAATATAATGGCAGGCTGGATGGAATAGTAGGTAGTATGCTTACATGGAAACTAGGGAAGAGGAATTCTACTCCCATCTCTGGCAATTTGGGCAAATCATTTAATCTTTCAGTACCCTAAGCAATTTTAAAAATTCTATTAAAATTTTTATTTTGCTTTCTTCCATTTAACAAAAAATTATTTTCTCTATAACCGCCCCCCTGGGAAAAAATAAAAATTAAACAATATATTGACTTTGTCTGACACCATATGCCATATCTTATTCTCATAATCTCCCACCTCTGTCATGCAGGGAAGAAAATGAATTTTCCTGTGTCTTTTACAAAACCAACATTCTTAAAATTACATGGCACTCAGTTTGTTTTGTTGTTTGTTATTGTTCTTTCTCTTTGTGTTGTTGTAGTCATTGTGTATGCCATTATCCAGTTTCTGTTTACTGCACTCTGCATTCGTTCATTTATGCTTTCCCATGCTTCTATGAATTCTTCCTATTCAACATTTCTTACAGTGTGTCATTACATTTATATGCCACAGTTTGCTATTCCCCAATCAATGGGTAACTAATTGGTTTCAAGTTCTGAAAAGTGCTGCTACAAATATTTTGTTGCATATGACACCTTTCTGTCTTTGGCATGTAAGTCACACACACATATATACACACTGCTTACAAACTGACTGAAATGCCTATACCTTAAACACACACGCACACAATATCCATACCGTTAAACATACACACACTATCCATACCCTTATACACACATACAATATCCATATCGTTAAACACACATACAATGTCCATACTGTCAAATACACAAACTATCCACAACCTTAAAAATACCCACAATGCCCATGCCATTAAACACACACACACACAATATCCGTATCCTTAAACACACACACACCTTACAAATGGAATAAAATGCTTATACCCTTAAATAATATAGATAGAGATATAATATAAATACATTATACTTAAAATTGATCAAGATGCTATATACTATATATTCTATATATATAGAGAGAGATTATCTATAAATATATTCTGCTTATAAACTGACTAAAATGTCCATGCCCTTAAACACACACACGCACATACACTTAGGTGTTTGTTTAAGGATTTGAGCATTTGAGTCAGTTTATAAGTAGAATACATATTTATATAATATCTACAACTATCTATATCTAGATAGATAGATTTACACGTATAGGCATTTTAGTTAATTTGTAAGCTCTCTCTGTGTGTTTGTGTTTAAGGGAATCCGCATTTTTTGTCAGTTGGTAAACATAATGCCCATACCCTTATCCATGTCCGTGTGTGTGTGTGTGTGTGTGTGTGTGTGTGTGTGTGTGTGTGTGTGTGTGTTTAAGAGTATGGACATTTTTGCCAGTTGGTAAGCATAATTCCAAATTGCTTTTCAGACTCGTTGGATAGTTATAGCTCTATTAGCAGTGTATTAGCATGCCTGTTTTTTCTTTAGCCTCTCCAACATTGACAATTAACATCATTTGTCACTTTTTCCAATTTACTGGGTGTGAGATAAAATCTCATAGTAATTTTGATTTGCATTTCTCAATTTAGAATAATCTTTATTATTAATAATAGTTGTCAATTATTTGTGATTCTTCCTTTCAGAAATGCTTGTACATATCCTTTGGCCATTTCTTCATTCGGACAATGGCAGATTGTCTATGTTTGTAATAGTTTCCTTGGATATAGTTATTGGATATATATTCCTTGTAATAGTTTATCTTGGATATCAGACTCTTACCGAGATATTCAATGTAAAGATTGCTTCCCCTCAATTGATGTTTTTCTCTTGTATCCTACTTGCATTAATTTTGTTCATGCAAAAATCAGGGGAAGCCACTTTTCCACTTTCTTCACATTATCCCTCTACTTACAGCCTTGCCCATACTTTTACCCAGATATGAACATGGACCTGCTCACCCACCACCAATTCCTAATGGTATGACACTATTGGGTAAAGCCCAGATCCTGGTATTCTTTATATTTAGCCAAGCAAAATGATTTCCTTCCCCAGGCATCTCTGTCCCCTCTTCCTCAAGTCAGTAATCCAGCTCTCCCTTGGTTTCCTGATTTGCTGTAGCAGATGAAAACTGTACGGTACATGTTCATAGGCAGCAGAGGCAGGAGGGAGAGGGCATTTCAGGATGCCTGTGTGGCCTCAATAGTGAGAGCTCATCTAGGGCAAAGAGGGATGCAGGATATTCCTGCATCCAGAACTCTCAATCTGTGTCCCTCCTTCCCCACTCCCATGCCTACCCTCAGTCTGGTGACAGACTCCTTGGGCTGATTTAGGAAGGGCTGTGTGGAGGAGTCATCCCTTCCTAATAGGCCTGGGTTATAATTCACAACCGCCACCCCCTTCGTTTCACCTCCTCCTCCCAAAGTAGCCTCTGCAGTTGTAGCATTTAGGGCAGATTTAAGATCAAGATGAAATCAGATTCACCAAACATGGTGTCAGGCAAGGCAGGAGGGGCTGGGGGCTGGGGAGTTATGGCTTGGGAGCCCCACAGTCCCTGGGAGACTATTAAGTGTGTCTGTATTTTATGGGCAGGCACAATGCTGAGTGAATCATTCATAAACCAATTATAGGCAATGTTTCCTCTTGCTTGGCCTCTCCCTAAGATGGACAGGAAAAGTTCAGGTGTGTGGGAAGCTACACTCTGTGTGTGAAAACACTTATACATGTGTACACGCGTCCTTTCCATCCGTCATAGTTCACAGATGGGGGCAGTGTCACTAAGGTAACAGGCATCTCAGGATGGGGCACCCCTAGCACCCCGAGATATACGAAGTGGCCAGGGGTGTTTCTCTTGAGAATCTCCCATGACTGCCATTCTGTTGCTCTCTCATACAGACATCCAGTTGTGTCGATTATTGCTCTGGTTTAGCTGCTGAGATTCCAACCCAGAGCTAGCTGCATTTCAAAGGTGGTCAAGGCTGCCTCTTCTGTGTGGCCCTTGGAGATGAAAGGTAGCGAGGCAACACGAAGGGGAAGAGGATATTTGCCGTATCAGGTTCCACCAAACCCCTGATGTCCGTACACATGCACACACCTACCCCAACCCACGCTCATATAGACACCCAGACACACATGGATACACCCCAGCTCTCTTGGAGAACTTGGCTTTGTGCTCTTGTTGGATGACTCTAGGGACTACAGAGGTGCTCAGGGGAAGCAAAGCCCCGGGGGACCCAGATGCTTGCCTGTCAGGTCCAGCTGCCCTGAGCTCTGACGACTTGACAGATGGCATTAGCATAAAAACCTTGGGTAGTGGCAGCTGCCGGCTCCATGCCAGAGCCCTGGGCGTCTCTGCTTGGTGCCATTCACTGTCACTGAGATCAGGGACCTGCCAGGGAGATGGGCTTGGCTGTCTCTCACTCAAGTCTCCCTCTGACTTTGGGTGCTTCCCTCTCCCCAAGTCCTGGGGGCAGGAGCAGCACTTCACTCCCATCTCTGGCTTTTCAGACCTCTTTCCAATTGGGTCATGAATAGCAAATGGTAAGAAAAGAGAGCTCTGTGCCCCTGACCCTAGGCTCTTAGTGCCCCTGGGACCTCAGGAAGCTGCCATTCTCTGTCCTTCCAATGACATTTTCAGAGGGGGAAGCCCAGCCCAGGCAGCATGGCTCCATCTCCCTTCTCCCACCTCCCCATAATGCTTTGTTTTTTACAATGGTGATCTTTTGGTTTTTCTTAGAGTCCTCACTTCCCTTTACCACTTCAAGGAAGAGAGGGAATGCTGTTAGGGACTGGGACCTATAGAATATGAATGCTAGAAATGACCTTAGAGGTAGTCTAGAATAATGACCTCCTTTTACTTATAGAGAAACTGATACCACATTTGTAATAAAACTTCCTCAAGACCAACAAAGACCAGGACCAGGACCTAGTTCTGACTCTCCCCCAGTATTCTTTCTATCATTATGATATACATATATAGATGTGTGTACATGCATAAATATATGTATATGTACATAGATATACACACACATACACACACGTACAAAGCCTTTCCAGAACAGGCAGGGGCAGCCTCAGGAGACCAGGCCACTGGTCAGAGTGTCCAGTAGCAAAGACTACTGCCCTCTTCCTGCTATCCACCCCCAATACAGGTTTTCCCATCAGTATCTTAGGGTTTCCCATCTATTCCCATGAGCCTAGTCACTGCTGGGGAGGGAAGGGAACATCCAACATCTCCCATCTTCATGGCAACATTTACAAACTGCCTGACAGAGGAACCCAAAGATCAGGGAAGGAGAAAAGCCAGGAGGCCAGCCAACCACATCAGTAAGCTAAAATATTGGTCAGAGAGCTAAAAATATATTGATAGGTATCCCCTTCCTCCCTCGATGTATTAATGTGGTTTTGAAAATAAGTCAGCCTCCTTCTAGCTCTCCCTTTCCACTGTCATTTATTTCCGTTTTTATCTCCACAACAAAAATTCCTTCCAACTTTTTTTTCCCTCTCTCTCTCTCTAATGCTCTTCACTTTCAAATGCTAATAATCTCCAGCTGTAAAAGGCTTAGAAGTGGCTCTAGATTGTTTGATCTTTGGCCTGTGATCTGCTTTCATCTCTCTGCTTTCAAATGTTACTTCAGATTTACTTTAACCTATTAACATGCTTGGTATTCATAGACATGCACTCTCCCCACACAGGCTTCCATTCTCCCCAACAACCCCCATTCTCCACCCCCCATCCCATTCTAATGAGGCAGAGAAAGTGAAATTGGAAGACATTTAACTTTCACAATTTTAAAGAAAAACGCCAAGGAGAGAGAAAAAGAGGGACAGAGACAGACTCAGAGACACAGACAGAGACAGACAAAGAGAGCAATTAAAAAAAGGAGTGAAAACAATAGAATTGGAAATCAAAGAGAAATGGAAGGAGAGGAAAGAGGAGAGGCTAAAGAAAGTAAAGAAATAGAAAGAAGAGGAAGGGAAGAGAGAGGAGAGAATGGAGGGAGATGTAGAAAGAGAAGAAAAGATAGAAAAGAGAAGAGGGAGAGAGAATAAAGGTATGAGGAAGGGAGGGGAAGGAATTAAAAGGGGAATAGAGGGAGGAGAAGAGAAATGAAAGAGGGACTTGAGGGAGGGGAAGTAAAGATTGAGAAAAGAAAAAAGGGATAACTGGAGGAGAGAGGATAAAAGGTAGAGAAAAAAGGCAGAGAAAAGAAAAAAAGAGAGGAAGGGGAAAAAGACAAGACTGGAAGAGAAGAGAGAGAAGGAACAGGAGATGCAGGGTAGCTAGATGGCACAGTGCATAGAACACAAGGTCTGGAGTGGATTCAAATGTGACCTCAGACACTTTCTAGCTGTGTGATCCTGGACAAGTCACTTAATCCTGTTTGCCTAGCCCCTGTCCTTTGGTATTGAGTTGTTACTAAGACAGAAGATAACAGGTTTAAATTTTTTTAAGGAGAGGGAAAGAGGAAATGGTGAAAAAAATTTAAAAAAAAAAGAAGAAAAGAGAGAAGAAAAGAGCTAGTGAGGGGAGGCAGAGCTAGAAAAAGGAAAGAAGAGAGGAAGGAATGAAAGGAACTAGGAGGAAGACATCAAGAAAGGAAGAATAGAGAAGGAAGAGGGGAAGGGACAAAGTGAAGGAAAGTAGGAAAGAGAGGAGAAAGGGGAAAGAGGAGAGGAAATTAGAAGGAAGATAGATGGGGAAAGGGGAAGAGTAGAATGGAAGAGAGAGAAGAGAAAAGAGAGTAAGCAGGTGCCATTGTAGGAGAAGCTGCCTCTGGCTTGTTAGACAATATCTAAATCCACTTCCTCCCTAGCTAGGGAGCGGGCACTGGAGAAATGCTGAATTACTACTTAAGATTTCTTGCTACAGTGGTTGTGCTGGAATCTCTGGCATGTTCATTTCCACAGGAACCGAGAGTCATGAATATGGATGAAACCCCTCACCGAGACCACACGGGCCTGGTTCAATTATTTGCGATATAAAGTAGCACATAAGGATTCTTGGGGCTTGATCATTTCCCGACGGGTAGTAGGGAAGTAGGCGTTGGGGAGGGCATTTGAGACTGGGGAAGGGGAAAGGTTCTTTGGTACTGGAAGGGGTGCCAAATGGGAGGAGGCAGGGTCTCAAGGCACCTCTGAAAGTCATTGTGTCATTTGGAATTTTCCCATAGGCTCCAGTTCCATCTGGACATCTGAGGCCAACTCTGATCATAGGGTAGGAGATCACTTTCTGCCTTCTCCAACATACCTCACCACAGCTCTAACTCCAGCTGTCTTGACTTGTTTTCAGACATTAGTGGATCTGATAAATTAGGAAGCAAGAGTCATTGAGTCCTGGGCTAATGGATAACCCCTTACATATCAGCATCAGCCTTTCTCTCTGGACCTTGGAGGAGGCAAGAGATAGTTTCTCTTTGGAGATAGTTTCTCTTTGTCCCCTTTGGAGAAAGCTGAGAATAGCCTTACCATGTCCTTATATTCTCCCTTCCATAGACAAAGGACAAGTACAGGGATTGGGGATGATAGTAAGCAGATGGATCAGGAAGAGGAATGAGGGCAAGCAGGAAATGAGAGGAGGAAGAACACTTTTTCCCAAAGGAAGATTCCCCAAGTAGATGAAAGTCTTGAACTTCCTTAGAACTTACCTACTTATGTTGGGGATTTCTTCCTAAAGGGAATTAGGGGTATGTGTTTAAATTGGAGGCTCATAGTTACTGCGGAAAAAGCAACCAGCTATTGTCACCATTTCTTCCTATTTTTAAACATCTTTCACTCCAAGGATGTCCATCCCTATGGCTGACTTTGATCTTGACTTCTGCATTCAAAATCTATTGGTTCTTGTTCTGTGCTCAGTAGGGACAGAAAGCTTATGGTTACCCTATTGTATGTTTGAAGACTATTGGAGCACATTTAGTAAAAAATATCCAAAATTTTGATTTATGGGTTGACATGGATATATCTAGAAGAGTCACATGGGATGGGCAGGCATATAATCAGCAGGCAATCAGTATCATGGATGACAACTTTGAAATAGATGAGATCATAGACATTTGAGTATTTTGAGTACCCAAGGCTTGGATTCACATCATCCTAGAATTGTCTGTCCTTTTTCAATAGGTTTCGTTGTTGTTGTTCGGTTGTCAGTCACGTCTAACTTTCCATGACCCCATTTTTTTATCTTCTTGGCAAAGGTACTGGAGTGGTTTGTAAATGAGACAAATGAGGTTAGGTGACTTGCCTAGAGTCATATTGAGGTTGGATTTGAACTTAGGAAAAGGAGTCTCTGATTCCAGGCCTGAAACTCTATTCCCTGCATCACCTAGCTGCCCTTTTCAAACGGTGTTAAGGTTTTTCCTTGGAATTCAGTTTAGCCTTTCTCACAGGCACCATCATCATTCATGGCTGCCTTCCCTCTCACCCTACTTTCAGCTTTCGCTTGTAGCTCAGGGGTCTACAAAGGCTGGAAGCAAAGATCAAGCTTAAAGCTATGCCCAAAGGAATTGTAGTTGAGAGGGACTTTTGAAAATTTCTTGGCAAAATCCAACATGCAAGTATATGAATCCTATGAAGGTATTTAATGAATATTAATTCATGACAAGGATAAAGTAGTAAACTGGAAACATAGTCCTATTAATAATCATAGCTTACACTTAAATAAAGCTCTACCATTTATTCAGTGCTTCATTTCTAAGTATGAGAGAGGTGCTACAAGTGTTTCATTCCCATTTCACAGATAAACATCAATCCATCAAGCAATCAATGAGCATTTCTTAATCATGTGCCAGGCCCTGATTATCATGGTGTATCTTGCTCAGTAGTCACACAATTTTTTTATAACCCTTACTTTCAGTCTTAGAATCGATACTGTGTATTGGTTCCAAGGCATTGATCATCTAGTTGCCTCCAGTTACTTCTAAGATTTTATCAAATGAGGGGTAACAGGGGATAGGTGGACTGCAGCATTGGCTGCTGTTCTTAAACTCTAGCCATAGGCACAGCCTGTGAGGGAGCTGAGGCTCCCTTAGTGTGTCTGAAGGATAGGTTACCAGAGGGATGGGGATATCTCCTATTACTTGACTGTGTCCTGCCTATTTGCCTCAGTTTCCTCATATATAAAATGAACTGGAGAAGAAAATGGCAAACCACTCAGGCCTCTTTTCTAAGAATATCCCAAATAGGGTCACAAAGGATTGGATAGGACTGAAATGTCTGAACAACAAAATCTTTTATTTTATTTTAATTAATTTATTTTTTTAGAATATTTTTCCATGGTTACATGATCCATGGTTTTTCCCACTCTTCTTCCCTCCCCCCTCTTGGAGCTGATAAGCAATTCTACTAGGTTATACACAGATCATTTGACCAACAAAATCTTGCCAAAATAGAGGAAGAGTGTCTTTGGGCAGCCCGCTCTGCAGACACAGTCCCCATGGTTATCCTTTAACTCAGGCCCCCATGTTCTGCCATCTGCCTCCAGAGAACCATGAGGTCTGCTGAATGCTGCAGGTGGTCTCTGGGCATACCCTGGGTGGGCCCAATGGAGACGGATGGGAACGAGTCATTTTATGTCGCCTCTCAGAGACCCAGGAAGAAACTCACACGGAGGGGTGATGTCTTTGGGGTCTGGGCTTAGCAGGCGGATCCTTCCTTTCCCCCTTTTGGTCCTGAGGTGGATGGTGAGGAGGGGCACAGAAGGCGAGCTGGGCTCCCTCTGTCCCCAGTTACTGAAAAGAGCAAATGCAAATGTGGCCAAAAAACAATACCCAGAATACACTGCCATGATTCCTAGGGGCTCGCTCTAAGTTAAAGCTTGGCTCCTCCTGGGGGCTGACATTTTCCCTGGTTCAAACAACATCTGCAGCTTGCTGAGCTCAACGAAAGGTAAAGGAGGTGCCGCTGCCTGGTGCCCGCTGCCTCCACCATCTCTGCCTCTGTAGACTAAAGTGGGGGCCGGAGGGGTGGGGGGAAGCCTACCATTGCATGCCTTCCAGCCTGCCTACAGTCTGGAAAGCAAAACTTGCCTTCTGGCTGCCTCCTTCCCTCCCTCCCTTACTCATGGTCCCATGGCCAGCTGGGCCAGCTGCTGGGCGATAGGAGGCCGAGATGGCCTGGGCGCTGGCAGGAGAGCGGCGGCCCCCTCCATCTCTTCTCCCTCCAGGTGCCAGGCCCAATCTCCAAATGAAATCAGGCCAGGGAGAAATGAACAGCCCAGAAGCCAAGACAATGAGAAGGAGAAACTCTGAAGAAACGAATAATAATATATATAAAAAGGTGAGAGAGTTATTTTTCAGCTCACTGGCTTTCTGAAAAGTAATATAAAGTTGGGCGGCGTCTTCTCCGAATCGACCTTTCTGAGCCGAGACCCAGGCCACAAGCGCAGCTCTTTCCTCCCTTTCTATTACCCGGAATTTGTATGGTTTCATCTTCTCTGATGTTCTTTCATTCGTGTATCTGTACAAACCCCTAGTGTCAAAGAGGCCTGTTCCTAACCCCAGGGCCACAGCATGCTGAGAACATCTTCTCCTGCAGCCCCCCTGCTGGGGCGAGAATTGAGAAGGGCTTTTTCCCCTCCTCCCATCTCACCACATTCTTGGCTAAAAACAATTGCCTGCTCCAGTCTGGAGGAGCCCTCCTCATTCTCTGCCCAGCGAAAATGGGCTGCACTCCCCATCATTCTCCAGCTACTCATATATTCCAGCCCACCTCCCAGGGAAACCCTTTGTCCAGCAGAGAATTCTGGCGGAGGATACTCCCATCTTTGTTTCGTTTGATTTCTTTATGTAATTTATCTTTTGTTTTTAATCATCTTGATTTATCCCTCCCTCCCCACAGCATCACCACAACTCAGAGAGCCATTCCTCATGGTAAAGAAGGAAAAAAAAAACAGTTCACCAAAATTAATCAATCCTTTTGACTTATATTTGTGTGTAAATAGATTATATATCCACTAATCAATTATATAGAATATCATATATGCACATATACAATATATGCAAATAGATAGAAATAGATATCCTATTTTAGATATTAACATGTTGTATATTAAATATATACACAATGTGTTTATTAGATATAGGAGAGATAGCTAGGTGGTTCAGTGGATAGAGTACTAGGCATGGAGTCAGAAAGACTCATTTTCCTGAGACACTTACTGGCTTTGGGATTCTGGAGAAATCACTTACCCCAATTTGCCTCAGTTTGCTCATCTGGAAAATGAGTTGGAAAAGGAAATAGCAAATCACTCCAGTATCTTTGCCAGGGAAACGCCAAAAGAATCAGGCACAACTGAACAACAACAACAACAAATGTGCATGTTTATATATGTACCTATGCATATGTAACAAAAATGTCCATATATATAAATAAATACACAATACATCCATGCAGTATTCCAGTGTGTCACAGCCATCGTTTCCTACCTTCACAAATAAAAGAAGGAAGTTCATTCCTGTATCTCTTATTCATAGTCAACACAATTCTTAAGCATTCATTTTCAATGCTGATGTTTTTTATGCTTTCATAGTTATTGTATATATTGTTTTCCTATTTCTGCTTACCTTCCTTTGCCTCTGTTCATTTCAGTCTTCCTCACACTCTCTATTCTTTACAGTCATTACTTTTTTTTAATGGTTTAGTAACTTCACATTCATGTGCCACATTTAGTTAGCACATTCCTCAGTCCACAAGCTTCTGTTTCTGGTTCTTGGCTACTCCAACAGGCTCATTTCCCCCCTTTTTTTGGCGGTGGTGGTGGGGCGAGTGGAGGCTGAAAGTCTGGAGGGAAGACTAGTCAGGCTAAAAGTAAAGAATGGAAGCATATTTTGCCAGTGTGAGGCTATCTGCTGGGGCCTTTCTCTTTCTGCTTTCCCTTCTTCTCCCCAAGTTCATGGTAGGAGAGATTTCTGAAGCTCTTATTCTGGAAAATTCTGACAAAAAATTTGTGTTGGAGGCATCTAGGACATAGTCAATAAACTTTTACATTCAAACTCTCAGGTCTTGGCTTGGCAATGAGCCCTGCAGAAGGGCCAAATTAGGAGGAAGAGAAGCATCTCTGCAGTCTCCCTTCCTTCCCTTGCTCGGTGCCTAGCAAACCATGCTTTCAGCAAAAGTCAGCATTTTAAGGAAAAAAAAATACAGTTCTGGTGGCTTTCCAGGTGACTCACCATCTACTTTACACATCTGCATGTTCACATCTGCATGTTCTTATCAGCAGGGGCTGGCTCTCCAACAGCTGTTTTGCTTTCCAAAGATGGCACTAAAAGATCCAATGGCAGTGTCCCTGTGGTTTCTTCTCTATGTAAATGGATAAAAATGTGTCTGGCTTCCCCTGGGCTCAAGAGCACCAATGGTTTTTGCAGGATCAATCTGGAGTCTGCGTGGGTCCATCCGCTTCAGTGGCAAGATGTTAATAACACCAGATTGGTGGAGCATGGGCAGGAGGGCAAGTCAAGGAATCTGCTCTCAGACAGAATTTGGGGAAAGCAAGCGATGGCATCCATGTGGTTTTTCCCAGCATCCTTTGCCCTCACCTGTGCCAAATGGTCACAGCAGCAGATAGGCCAAAGAAGGAGTCCTTGTATTTCTTAGCAAGGTCATTTCTATTAAGTGCTAGCAATGCATTAATCACTAGTGTTGTAGGGGGTGAAATACTGGGATCCGAGTTTGGAATAGCTTGTCTTTGATGGCATTCCATGTTTATTAGTCTCGGTTTCTTCACTTTTTAGATTGGGGATACTAGTAGTGATGTTATAGGACTGTTTATAAAGATCAAATGAAATACTGTATGGAGACTACATACTTTAAAGCACTACAGGAAGGTGAATTATTATTCATAAGAGTAAGTTTCACAGTTTATCCAAATTTTCTTAGTTACCTCTATGCCTAGATCATAGAACCAGTGGTAAGTATGTTAGTTAAATGTTAGTTTAAGCAGAGCATGAGTCTCAGGTTATATCCTAAAGGAATTAGGATAAACTTTGAATTATTTTTCAAATTAATTTATTTAATTACTCAATTTAGAATATTTTTTCCATAGTTAAATGATTCATGCTCTTTCCCTCCCCTTCTTCTTCCCCCTCCCATAGCCAACGAGCAATTCCACTGGGTTATACATGTATCATTGTTCAAACCCTATTTCCATATTATTACTATTTACAATAGAGTGATTGTTTAGATTCTACATCCCCAATCATATAAGATATATTTTAAAAAATCCTTACTTCTGTCTCAATATCAATCCTAAAACAGAAGAGCAGCAATTAAGTGACTTGCCCAGGATCGCACAGCTAGGAAGTTTCTGAGAGCACATTGTTGTCCTTCCAACTTAAGTCCTGGGACTCTATCTATTGTCACCCCTGAGGTATATTCTCTGATTTAAAAGAAGCAGCATTAAGTTGATTAAGAAGAAGGCATATACATTATAAGAATAAAGATAAGGATTAGATCTTTGATTTCATTGGCACAGGCAATTTCCTGATGAGTAACCTCCCTCCATCAATGCTGGTTGGTACCTTATCTTCAGTGTATAGTATTAGAGTTGTCCAGGACATTGAATTTAGTTATTTGACCAAAGTCACACAACCATTATGTCCCGAAGGCTGGACTTGAACCTATGCCTGTCTCTTTGGCTTTTGAGCCTGGCTTTCCATCCATTATACCACAAGGAAATAATAGGCTCTACTCTTTTCATCTTCTCGGGTGGGTAGTTAATAATGGGCAAAATCATGACTTCCTGTACATCTACATAGTATTCGAGGCCATATTACAGAATCAAATAACCAGAGATGGAAGGGACCTCAGGTGCTAGCCATTTAGTTCAAATCATGGCAGAAAGGAACCCCTCAAAGAGAGCCATTCAGCCTCCTCTCGGAATTCCTACCAAGGGGACAAACATACTCCCTCCTGAAGCAGCCCCTTTCATCTTTGGACCTCTCTACTTCCTAGCAATTCTTCTTTCATACAAAACTACAATGAGTGAGCTAAGTAGCACAGTGGCTAATACATTGGGCCTGCCATCAGGAATACCTGAGATCAAATCTGGCCTCAGATACTTACTAGCTAGGTGACCCTGAACAAGGCACTTAATCTCTGTCAGTCCCAGTTTCCTTAACTGTAAAATAAGAATAATAGCATTACCTCTCAGGATTGTTGTGAGGATTAAATGAGATGCTTCTTGTACTTAGAACAGGGCCTAGGATACAGTGAGTACTTATGAAGACTTGTTCTCTTCCATTTTTCTTACATTTGCCTCCATTTTCTTTTTCAACTCATTACTTCTGGTTTTCCAACTGAGGTCCAAAATAGAACATTGAAGTCCGTTTTCACGTGACAATTCTTTATATGACTAAAGATAACTACCATGTCTTTCCTTCACCTCATATACACTCCAATGAATCTGCTCTGCTTCAAGATAAACATTCCCAGATCTATTGATGAATGTTTTCCAGATTGGACCATCATTATCCTTCCTAAATTATGTTACACAGACTGGAAACCAGTACTTGTGACTTCATCTGATGAGGATAGAATACAGTAGGGCTCCTTACTTTTGGAAACTATTAATGTCATCCAAGATTGTATTAGTGGGTTTTTTTTTTGTCTGCCTAATCATAGGCAGACTTGAAATAAGCTTAAAAAAACACTAAAATCCCCAGATCTTTTTCAAACTGTTGTCATACAGTGCCTTCCCAGTCCTATATTTATGAAGTTGATTTCTTAAATAAATACAAGTAGTATAAGACAAATACAATAAGTACAAGGTTATTTATTCCTATTCTATTTCATCTTATTCAATTCAGCCCCAAAATTCTAGCCTTTTAAAACCTTTTTGGATCTTGACTTTGTCATCTAATTTGTTGAATATTTTTGTCAACTTCATGATATCTTCAAATTTGATGAGCACACCATCTATGCCTTTATCCAAATAACTGAAACAACTATTAAATTGCCCAGAGCCAAGCACAGATCCCTGGGGCATTCCACTGGAGATCTCCTGCCAAATTGACAATGAACCTTTAGTGATTGTGCTCTCTTGTTGGACCATTCAACAATTTCTGAATACATCTAATTGTGTTATTGTCTAGTCTTCTTCTATCCATCTTCTCCATGAAGAAGATTGTATGAGATGCTTTTTCAAGTGCTTTACTAAAATCCAGGTAAACGATAGCTCTAGCATTCCTCTGATGTACTAACTTACTCATCCTGATTTTAAAAAATATATAAGGTTATCTTGAAATGATCTGTTCTTTATGATATGATGATGTCTCTTTATGATCCCCACTAACCTTTTTAAAGTTTTGGTCAGTTATCTCTAATGGTCCATTTTTGAATTTTCTCAGGAATTAGTTTTAAGCTCATTGATCTACAGTTTATAAGCCCTTTTTTTCTTTATATCTGGACAACATTTCCTCTTCTCTGGTGTTCTCATCTTCCAGGGTCATTAAAATATCATTGACGTTGTTCTACAATCATCTGTCAATCATCTGTCAATTTTCTCAGGACTGAGGATATAAATCATTTGGGTCAGGTGATTTTAATTCATCAAGGGCAATTAAATGCTCTCATTCTTTCCTTACTTAATTTGTGTATTAACTCCTTGTTGGGATTTTTTGGGGAGGGTCAGGGTTCATTTACAGTGTAAAGATGGTGGGAAAAATTGGTGGGAAAAACAGAAATGAATTAAGAATTAAACAACTTTGTCCTCTCTCTGTTGTTAGTTAGAATTATTTTATCTACCCCAAGCAAAGGTTCTATCCTTTCCTTTGTATGGTTATTTTCTTTTAAACCTTTGTACAATGTCCTTAGGTTCCTTCTTTAGCCTCAATTCATTTTGTACTTGAGCCTACCTGACACTTTTTTACCAAACTGGGCCATACTCATTATCATTTTCTGTTACCTGGCCTCTCTTCCTATATATTTCTTTTTTATATCTATGTTGATTCGTGAATTCCCTCCATATCCACATAGGTCACTTCAACAAATCCCATTTCTCCTCTTCTTTGGAATTGTTTTTCCTTGTATCATAATATTTTAATTCTTGAACATTTCTTATTCTTCCTGGGTTGATTTGCCATTTTAATCCAGGGGATCCTACTTATTTTTTCCTCTGTACCCTTTGAAATGTGTTTTCCTCAAATCTAGGTGCATGCCAGACTACCTAGATTTCCTCTCTTTTATCAAAAATTCTAATATGGAGTCATCATTTCATAGTCCACTCCCAGGGTTACCATAATTTTTATTCCAGAAATCAGTTCCTACCTGGTTGTGCTAACCTGATCAGGAATTCAATTTATACTTGTTTTTTACCTTTGAAGGATGAGATTATCACTGAAAGCTTTCTCAAGGTAAACCAAAAAGTTCATAGTTACTATGCTTTAGGGAGAAATAGAAAAGAGGGAGAATAACAAAGGAGAGACAGCAATACAGGAGAGAGAGAGAGAGAGAGAGAGAGAGAGAGAGAGAGAGAGAGAGAGCAAGAGAAAGAGAGAGAAGAAGGGAAGGAAATTAATGAAGTAGATAGCAATTGAGATGGGTCTTGAAGAGACTAAGAATTAAGATGCAGAGATGAAGAGAAAGTACATTCAACACAAATGGAGCTGCTTGCTCAAAGACACTGAATTGAAATATGAATATCAAGTTCTCAGAATAGCTAGTAGATAAATAATATGAAAAGAATCTAGGAAGGTTGTTGGGAGTGGACTGTGGAAGGCTTTAAATGCCACACTAAAGAGTTGGTATTATATCTTAGAAGCAATAGTGTGCTGCTGACAATTGTTGAGAAGGATAGTGACATGGTCAGATCTATGTCTTAGTAATATTAATGTGGCAACTGTCTGAAGAGGGGAGAGTTTGAAAGCAGAATGAATAGTCAGTCACCAAGCTATTGCAACAGTCCAAATGAGAGGCAATGGGAGATTGAATTAGGATAGTGGCTCTTTGAGTAGAGAGAAGAGGAAATCTGTGAGAAATGTGGTGAAGATAGAATCAATGAGATTTGGAAAATTATTGAATTGCAGAAGGGTAATGAAAAGGAGATTTTGAACCTGTGTGATTTGAATGATGGTAGAAGGGAAAGTTTGATGGAGGGTTGGGTTTACAGTGAAACATAATGAATTGGATATATTGAGTTTTGAGTTATATGTTATATCCAGATGAAGATGTTTAGTGAGCAATTGGTGATTCAGGAATAAAGTACAGGAGATAGAGATATAGATTTGGTCCTCATTTGTGCAGTCATAATAATTGAACTCAAGGGTGCAGATGAGATCATTTAGAGAGAGAGAAAAGAAAAGAGTTTTAAACTGGGCCTTCTATCCAAATTTAGTGTGGGGGAAACATGGGGATTCATTAAAGGAGACTGAAGAAGTAATTAGATAGGAAAGAAAACTAGGGAGAAGTATTTTGGAAACCTAAGGAGAAGGGCATATCTAAGAGGAAGGGGTAGCAAACAGTGTCAAAAATTGGTCAAGTCAAGAGGACGGAGGTTAATACCAGTCAATAGGTCCAGCAGTTAAGAGAATGTTGACAGTCTCCAAGAAGGTAATTTTATTCAAGAGAGAAGATCAGAAACCAAGGTTCAAAGGCTTGAGAATCTAAGTGGGAGAAGAAGAAATGGAGGAAGTAAATATACAGAACCTTTTTTAGGAATGGGATGTTGGACATGCTATACAAAATCTTATCAGTCACAAATAATGTAACTGAACATTATTTTCTGAGTCTGGGGAGTCAATGGTGGATCACATATCTTGGTGAGCTAGTAAACTACTTGAATATATCTGCAAGTCTGGTTCACTGGGAACAAGAAAAAAATCAGAGAAACCTGGTGTTCTTTGAATTTATTGTTGTTTTTTCCCCATCTACATGGTAGAATGGGCACCTGGGCCTCAAATGGGCCTAAGAATTCAAACAAGGTAGGTTTAGTGGGGTGGGATTTCAGGGGGCAGATTCTCCAGAAAGGAGTCCTACCTTTCTCATTTCCTACTGCCATTCTCTCCAAGTCTGGCCATTAGGGAGGCGGAAGCCAGCCAACAAAGTAATAGATTGGAACCAGAATGCCCAGGTTAAGTGGGCTGCTCTGTGGAACTCATCCATAATCCTCCTGGAGCCCCAAGAACAATACGTTAATTAGAGCCGACCACACAGCTCCCGCCAGCCATCCATCCTGCCTGTATCTTCCTGGTCTTCCCCATGGACAAGTCAGCCCCACTCCCTTCTCTGAAAGAGATTTATGCATTATCAATTTTTGTGTGCGGGCAGATACTAGCAGAGAGAGAATGGAACTCCAGGAGGAAGGGGGCATGAAAGAGATGCAACAGGGTGGCTTGGCAGCCTGAAGAATGGAGTATTTGGAGGCCCGGAAGACTGTGGTTTCTAATTAGTGGAAAGTGTTAAGGTTACCCCGGCTGGACAGGAGGGAGAAATGGTCCAAATTAGATTGGAAAGATTTCAATGAGCTTCATCAAATTCCTGGATATTTTGATTTTAGACCTTGGTTTACTTAAGGCACAGGAATCATTGGCATAATAGCAGGAGCGACTTAGGCTGGGAATCAGAATCAATGACAGTGGGACAGAGGGGAGAGGACCCAGAAATGGAAAAAGGAAGAAGAAGCAATGTGCTTCTTTAATATCTTTGGTGATAATAATATGATAACAATATCTTTAAGAAGAAAAGAGACGTGACTCCTTCTCTGCCAACCTGTCAGTTCTATAAGAAGGAGACATTTAGGGGCAAAGAAGAGGAATAAAATGACCTCTGAGGAGAAATGGTAGCCTGAGGATCTGGACTGAGGTCAGAAGATCTAGTTTCTAGGCTTAACTCTTCTGCTAACTAGTTGTGAGAACCTAAACAAGGTACTCTCTCAAGCCTCAGTTTTCTATTCTGTAAAATGGACTTCTGACAGAAGAAATAAATGGCATGTGGACACTTGAAAATACATGCATGTCCATGTAAATATAAGATTATTATTAGACTTTAGGGCTGGAAGGGACCTTAGGAATCATTTAGTACAACCCCTTCAGTTAATGGATGTGGAAAATGGCATGAAGAAAAGCCAAGTGACCTGTCTAAGATAGCATGACTGGTCAATAGCTGAGGTGCAAGGAAGACTCTAGTCTTTTCCTTTGTAGCTAGCTCCTTGCTTCTTCTGCCACATCACAATGACAGGGTTGAGCAGGGACTTGGAGCCTGGACACTGAAATCCCCACTGCCTCTGCAATTTCCAAGTGGTGTCATTCTCCCTTTTGCTGGTTTCCTATTCCTCTACCTGCACCAGGTGGCAAAGAGCATTTCTCCAGCCATGCTGAGGATTGATTGGCTAATATTTGTAAAATGCTTGGAAGGCAATATGAGCCAAGCATGATCAGTAAGATTTAGAGAGAGCCCAAGTAACGAAGCCATAAAGCCTGGAAATAACTCTCTATTTCCTACCAACAAAACCTCTCATTTCCAAGTCCATAAAAGCTCCCCCCTCCAGATCTGCAGGCCCATCTGTTTTGTAAGTGTGTATAATTATTAGAGCCATAAAGCTGCTTTCTATATCTAATGTAATTATTGAGAGCAGAAATAATCCCAGGTAAGGGAAGGAGGTTGGGGAGATGCAGAAACAGTATTCACTGCTAACCTAAACAACTCTTAGGAGAGGGAGAAATGCTACTATAATAAGATAGTAATGCAATATAATGCTATTAGGCTTCTAATCATTTAATTCCCACCCTTTCCCCATCCAACATTTTTAAATTTTTTTAAATTTTTATAAAACCAACTTTGGGAGCAAGCAAAGAACCAGAAACAGCTCTTTGAGAATGCATTTGTTTTCATGTCAACAAATCTCAGACCAGACCCGGACCCTGGGGAGTGGCATGTTCTTAAAATATAGAAATGGGGTCATGAGATAATAGGGTTAGAAAGGATCTAAGAGGACATATGGTTCAATAAGCACCACTACCCCCTCCTATCCCAGCCCTGTTTTACAAATAGAGAAACTGAGGTTCAGAGAATTAAGTCAATTTCCTTGAGTCAAGTAAGTAAAGTGACAGAGGTAGAATTAGAACCCAGACCTTCTGATTTACAAGTGAAGGGCTCCTTCCTCTATGCCAGAATGCCTTGACCAGAGGACTAGAACTATGGATCGCCAGTCAGTCTAGGGTAGGGACTGGAAAGCTGGGAGTTGGGAGAAGGGTGAGAAGAATTTCAGGAGTCTTATTTGAAACCTCACTTACGTGTGCTGCCCACACTGCCTTTGAAAAGAATACTGTTTTCTTCAGTACTATGGAGAATTCAAAAGCACTTTTAAGTAGGCCTGTGGTGGGAAACGTCTGTTTTCAATGTAGATTTGTTTGGGTTTGAATTAACTTCTGCTTATTTTAAGCCGCCCTGGCGTCTTATCATATGCAGATCTGCCTGTCTCTTGGAGTCAAAATCAACCTGATGATTTATTTATTTTTTATTATTTGGCTATATATGTATAGAAATTCTCCCCTCCTATCCCTTCTCCACCTTAGGGGCCCGGCTCCTTTCTCTTAACTAATGCACACCAGATTTGAGGCTGACTGGTAGAGTCGAATATTCCATTGCAAATGTGGATGGGGCAGATGGCTGGGTGGGGGGAACAGAGGGGAAGACAGCAAGGGAAGGGGGGAGGAGTAAAGCCTTTCATTTCTGGTGATGGGCAAATCTCAAAGACACCACTTGTAAAGTCTGGATGAAACTAAAAAAGTTGGACCGACTTGTTTTCTAAAGCATCTCTGCCTCCTTTTAAGGGGTGTCTGTGTGTGTGTGTCTCTTGTTCTCAAGCCAACCATCTCTGGATGCCCACCAGATTCCCTTCCTACCTCTGCTTGTTTCTCTGGCCTGTCTCTCTCCTCATTCCTTGATTCCACAAAGGGACCTCAGCCTCAGCTAGAGACTCTGAGAAAGTGATGTCTATGAAAGGTATTTGTCTCTTGGTTCAGGGTCTGCCTTTTCCCTTTTCCTAATCCATGATCCTTCTCTCCCATCCAGACCTCTCTCACTGGCTCTGGCTCTTATATTTTCCCACCCTGCTTTGTGACATGCCAGGAATATGCCCCAGCCAGAGAAGGGCATGAGCCAGGCCCCTCAGAGGGCATCTGCTTTTGCTGATAAGTAGCCCTGTCTTTCTCAAACCCACAGGCGGGACAGAGCCCCCCTGATGAGCCATGGAATTAAAGCAAGAAGCTGAGCGCTGGCATCCTGTCCCTCCTTGCTGGCATGGGGCCTTCTCCATCTCCTCGGGTCTCTCTTCCATAGTGTCACCATTGCCCAATTAAAAATGATTTCTTGTTGCAAATTGAAATGGGTCCTGTCTAGAATCTGCTCCCCAAATGAGCTGGCAGGTCAGAAACTGGGACATCAGGACCCAAGAAGTATGCTATAGAGAGATGGGCCCTGGGGGTTGAGCTTCTTCCCTCAACTCCCACCCAGGGGAGAAGCTTCAGGGCTGTGGCATCACGAAGTAAGAATCTGGCACCTACCCCAGATCTGTGACTTAAATAGCTGGCTTCATACCTGCCCTTCTTTCCCTTCCTGAATTTATTTTAAAATAAGAGACATGGTCTCTCTGATCTCGCCTGAATTATGAAGGTGTTTAATAGGTCTGTCAGAAGCAAGGATGGTCAGTGTCCCTTTAGGGCTTCCTTCCACTTTGACTGGGTGCCCAGGGCATTATGAGTTTTAATTACCTGGCCCTAGATGCCTTCATAGGTGCCACCTATCATGCAGCAAGCTGGGCAGATTCCCTCAGCTCACTTCTCTAGCAAGAGGCTCCTGTTGACAAGTCCTTCAATTAAAAGGAAGTCAGACAACAACAGACACACAAAACATAGAATAGAAAATTGGGTTGTTCCCAGGGGAGCCTCGGCAGAGCCAGAAACAGAGAAGAAAAGTACTTTGGATAATTTGGGAAAGGAGAGGGATGGGGACAGAGGAAAGTAGTGGAAAGAGAAGCCAGAGAAAGATGGAGAAGGAATTGGCCAAATTCTTTTTGTTTTTTGGCCTCATTTAATGAAATTACATGATTCTACCAACATCACTTTTTTTCAGATAGCTTCCTTGGGGAAAGACTAACCCCAGTCATTCTCAGTGATGACCTACCTTCCATTTACTCCTCCCCCTGTGAAAATTCTAGACTTAATCCCAAATAAAAAGTTTGTTGTCTGCCAATTCTATGGTTATCACCTAAGAAAAAAAAGGGAGACTCCCTGAAAACCTTAACTTGGAACCATAGTTTAGGCCTTCCTCCATGTTGAATCATTTACTTAACATCCCTCTGGTCAGATACTTAATGATTGGGATTCTCAGAATAAGATTCTTACATAGGCAACAAATTCTAGGTGCCAACATGATTAGAGTACTGCTTTACGTCTCATTTATAGACCATATGATCATGGAATAAGTATCAGAAGGGACCTCAGAATTCAATCAATAAATAAGCCTTTATTAAGCACCAACTATATGCCAGTCATAGGGGATCCAAAGTCCAACTCTCTCATTTATATGTAAAATGAGGTCCAGAGAAGGAAAATGAGTTGTTCTTGTCATTAAGGGGCAGTGCTTAGATTTTCCGACTCCAGATCCAGGACTATTTTTATAATCCTTTCTTTGTTCTTTAAAAATATGTTTTAAACCTTTGCCTTCCATCTTAGAATCAATACTGAGTATTATTTCCAAGGCAGAAAAGTGGTAAGGGCTAGGCAGTGGGGGTTAAATGACTTGCCCAGGGTCACACAGCTAGAAAGTGTCTGAGGTCAGATTTGAAACCCTGAACCCCCCATCTCTGGGCCTGACTCAATTTACTGAGCCATCTGGCTGCCCCTCTTTGTTCTTCTTAACTTCATCCTGCTTTATCCAGTCAGGTCCAATCCAAGGTCCTTCTTGACCATCTCTCCAAGGGCAATTCCTAGGTTTAGATAAGACCCACTAATGCTGTGACTCCCTGATGCCTCAAGTTGATTGTTCCACCTTCTCTGGTTCAATGTTCATTTTCCAGCTTTCTATTTCCCGACTTCCCTGGAAAAGGGAGCCCCAAGGGTTTGGGGATAGGGAAGCTGAGCAGCACTCAAATTGTATCCTTGAAATGAATGTGCAGCTCAGAATTCTCCTCTGGTCCCTTTGTCTTGTTTGCAAATGAGATAAACTGGATTTAGAGACATCCCGAGGGTCAGGAAGGGTCTCAGGCCTGTGGAGGAACAGAGAGAAGATGTTTCTCCAAGTTCAATGTGCAATTTGCCCCCAGCCTGCTCACCCCCACTGCCTTCTGGCTAGCATGACAGACATATCTGGCTTTGCTCTTCCTTCCTTCCAGGAAGGGGCTCTGAATGGGCCAATAGCTACCTTCTCCCTTTTAGAATTCTAGAATTCTACTCCCTCTAATTAAATGGCTGTTTTTCTCTCCATAGTGAGAAAGGGAGGGGAAAGCTTGGTGCTCCTGAGCTGCTGACCAGTCTCTGGGTACATCTGCTCCATCTGAACCCTGTTCCTCTCCCGCCCCCTCCCACCCTTGGGACGCCCCCTTTGCAGTGAAGCCAGGGTACCGGGAAATGTCAAAGCCTCCTCCCGCCAAACACAGGGATATGGGAGGGAGCATGGCGCCAGCCACCATCATTACCATAAAGTTAATAAATGTCGGGCCTCCTCAAGGTAATGCAACCCCTCTTCTCCTGGCTTTTTTTCCTCCCCTTCCCTCCTCTTTCCTCCTCTCTCCTTCCCTCCACATACGGATCCCCACTGAACTAAAGGCTGCTGGTAGCCAGCAGGCAGGAGGAGCTGGAACCTCTGCCACTACTGTCTAAAAGAAAGCTGGCCCAAGCATGAGATATAAGTGAAAAGGTAGAGAAGGGACACTACATCCCTCTCTCCACTCTGCTCCCTCCCTGCCCAACTCAGCAGTCAGTGCGTGCATCTTGGAGCTGTCCCTTCCTAACTAGAAGGCATCAGGGAGTTATAAATTAGAGGCGGAGATTCCTTGGTCACCTGGCCCCATCTCTGTTTTACAGACAAAGAAACAGAAATTCAGAGAGCAGGAGAGACTTCCTCCAAGTTGTAGAACTAGTCAGTGGCAGAACTAGGACTATACCCACTCTCTCCTGACTCCCCTGTGGATTCCCTTCCAATAACAACATGGTGAGCAGAAGTAGAGATGTGTAAGCAAGCATGTGCACATACATGCAGTCACAGGGGTCCTCACAGAGACTGTGAATCAACTTGGGGATCAGGGACGCATGCTTCTTTCTCTTACTTTTTAAACGCTTACTTTCTGTCTTAGAATTGATACAAGTATTGGTGCCAAGGCAGAAGAATGGTATGGGTTGGGCAACTGGTTGGACGACTTGCCCAGAGTCAGAAGGGTTCAAATGCATACCTCGGGGAGGACTCAGTATATTTATAGAATTATGGAATCTTAGAATTTGTGGGACCCCAGGAGCCATTTAGTCCCAAAGCCCCTTTTACAACATGATTCTATAACCCCCCAGAGAGGGGAAACCCACTACTTCCCAAGGTCCATTCCCCTTTGCAGAGCTCTCCATTAGAGGTGCATCTTTGCCATTTCCACCCCTTTTCCCTAGTTCTACCTTTGTGGCCAAACAAAACAAAGTCAATTCCCTTTCCCTATGACCACCCTCTAAATACTTAACAATTGCTATCATTCCCCGTCTTCTTTTCTCAGATGACGTGTTTTCAGGGCCCTTTACCATCTTGGTTGCCCTCTTCTGTAAGGCCTGTAGCTTATCAATGACTTTCCTCAACTATGGCATCCAAAAATGAATACAATATTCTAGGTGTGACCAAGGCAGACTTCAAGGGGATTGACTCCCTAGTCCTGAACAACAGGCTTCTCTAAGCAGCCTGTGCTTGCATTAACATGTTTGGTTATCATGTTACACTATTGACTTTTATAGCGCTTTCAATCCATTAAAACACCCAGATCTTTATCCAGATGAACTACCACCTAACCATGTTTTCTCCACCTTGTCCTTGTGAGAAGTCTGTGACTTTTTTCTCAGTTCTGCCACTTTTTGCTTTTGCAAATCAGACAGTTTGGCCCCTCTCCAACCTTGGAGCGCCTCTCTTATTTTCCAGTGGCTTCATCATCATATTTACCAGGAGCCTAGAATGGAGTTCCTTGACCTCCTTCCAAACCACTGGAAGCAGAGGCCCTCCTCTTCCTTCTCCTCCTTGTTTCTGTTTCCTCACTCTGCCCTGCTGAAGGGCCATATACTCTGGTTGAGAAGGGCTTGTTCCCTTCACACTAGTAAAGTGATGATAACCCTTGCCTCATTGGAGATATCCCCACCATGCCTCACTCTGCTCTCCTCCCACATACTCCGGCCCTTTGTACAGCTTATTGTTCTTATTGTTTGGGGCTCTGCCTCTCTCATATTTTCAGTTCCTGGCTACAAGTCACTATATGTTCAGCCTTTTAGCTCTAAAATATGTAGATGGCTATTCTTAAATAGGCAGCCAGACTGAGAAAAAGATAGCTCAGGGTTTGACAGAAGGAACTGTCTCCTGGTTGTGTGGGTGGACTGTGCAAAGGTGACTGAGAGGAGGAATCTTTTCCCTCCCTGGAGCTCATCAGGGACAGGTGAGAACCCTTATTGGTTTGTGTAAATGAAGATTTGTCCATCTGAAAGACCCTGAAGAGCTCCCTGCTACTGTGAAAGATGCAGATACAAGTGTAGGTATAGAAGCCCCAAGTGATGGTGGTCTCAAACTAGAGGCATTCCTCAGATTCTGAGAAGAGATTTGCTTTGGGTGGGGAACATAGGTCAAGCTCCCCATGAAGAGTCTAGAGTCCTGTTGTCACCTCTGTTTTCCAGAAGGGTGAGGGTCGGTATAGGTATGGCCCCTTTGCAATGAGCACAGTAGGACTAAAGCCTGATGTTTGTTTGTTTGTTTGTTTGGAGTCATTTCCACTCCAAGTTCTGAGACGCTGAACAGAAGTGCAAACATGGGGATTTTCATGGGTTTTGCATTTCGTCCTCCTTTGATAAGTTGCCACTTTGGGTCCTCCAAATCTTTAGCTTAGAGGAATAGGGCATGAAGGAGGTAGGAAGATGGCTTATGTGAGATGAGGAAATTTAAGCTGTGTTAAGCTTACCTGGGGAGCAACTGATCTCCATGTTGCCCTGAGAGGCTCCATCTTCCCTTATGAAAATGCAGGTTGACCTTTCTGGATCTTTATTTAGCTCCTCTGTAGCAGGCTCCTTGGAGGGAGCCCCCCAGATTCCTGGAGGGTTTCTTCTGTTTGGTTTTTTCCCTTTCCCCTTCCTTCCTGGCAGATCTACAACTAAGATAGGGCGATCAGGGCTTTGTTCCAGGGTGCTAAATTTAGAGACCAATAGCAGCCTGTTTGGTACTTCAGTAGCAGAAATTAGCTCTAGTGAGCAAGACTAATTAGTTAATATATGACATGCCCAGATGGTGGGATTGGAATGAACTCTTTCCTTGCCCCACCCTTCTCATCTTCCCTCACAGGGCAATCTCTACTCCAGTATTCTTTCATCACTGGTCCTTTCTTCTCTCTATCAAATGATCTCATTTTTCCCAGGAAAGTACAATTTGTGGTCCCTATCCCAGGTACAAAATACTTGGTTATAATTTTGTTTCCTTACCCCAGTCTTATGGCCTTCAGCACATGGGTACTCAGTAAGCCACACCATTACTCACTTTCCTGGGAAATACATAAATTTTAGAGCTGAAAAGGCCCTTGGAGACCATTTGATCCAATCCCTTCATTTTACAGATGAGGAGCCAGAGGTTTAGAGAGATGAAGCATATTTGGCAAAGCTCTGTGTAAACAGGAGCTATTATTATTATTACAGAGTTCATCTCTCACTATTTCTATGAAGTACACATTCTGAGAATTATTATTTCCATTTAACAACTGAGGAAGCTAAAGCTCAGAGTTGGGCAAGTTGGCTCAAAGTTACATAGCTAGAAAACCATAAAACTGAAATCCATAATGTAAGATCTTTGAGGACAAGAACTATCCATTTTTATCTCTGTATCCCTAGAGCTTGGCATGTAGTAGTTGCTTAATGCTTATTGACCACCTGATTGATTTTGACTACAAGTTCAGTCCTTTTTCTGGTTAATTGACACAGATATAGAATATAATAAAGATATTGCTTCTGCCCTATATACCTTGACTACAACTGGGAGACTACAGATATTCCTTTCCTAGAGCCCTCCCCAAGGGCTGGAAGTCTGCTTTTTTTACTTTTCTATGTATCCTCTGTATCCTCTGTATCCTATGTATCCAGACCTTGGCACAATGGGTAGCATACATTACCTAACTGTGTAATCCTAGGTAAGTCACTTAACCCTGTTTGCCTCAGTTTCCTCATCTGTCAAATGAGCTGGAGAAGGAAATGGCAAATCGCTCCAATGTTTTTGTCAAGAAAACCAAAAATCGGGTCCTTGAAGTTTCATAAACGACTGAAAATAATTTATCATCAACAACCAGTTAATAAAATCTCTTTAACTGGCTAAGTAAGGACTGAGGAAGATATCAATACCTAAAATATGGTCTCTTTTTTCAAGGACCTTCCAGGCCAGTTGAGGATACCATATACAAAGACAACTAGAAATTGAACTTCTGGGGAGAGGGCCTTGGGGCCTGAAACATTGTGGGAGGTAGGAGCACAATGCTGATGAGGTAGGTACTAGCCTGCATCATCCTTTGGAATCCTCGACTTCACCATTCTCCCTCTTCCTCCTCCCTCCTCTCCCCCCAACAGCTTTCTCTTTTAAGCCAAATAACTTTGGTCTCTGGTTGCCGTCAGCCCGTTACATTCCAACTCAATCATTCTTTGAAATTTGGGGCTGTAGCTAAAACGCTCTTGCCCTGTAACAGGATTTTCACAGTCTCCACAGCGGCAGCTAAGTTGCTCATCACCTGCTGTTGTAATCTGCACCGTTAAGCCCACAGCTCGAGTCAGAAAGCTTAACTCGCTTTGCTGATTCCCACCCTCCCTTTCCCAGGCATCCAGAGCACATTTCAGGAGGAAAAGCTAATCCTCTCTCCCCCCAACTCCACACACAAAGGCTTCTCAAATGAAATTCAAATGGCGGAGGAAACCAATGGCTTCAAGCAAGAGCCAAGGAGAAACCTTGAGAACCGTGTTGCCCACATATGATAGAATGGACAACAGAAAGGAGAATTTGAGTTGACAAACCAGAATACTGGGATACTAATGCTGGGTCATTGGCTCACTCCCTGTATGACCTTGGTTTGCTGCAGTGGGTCTTCCATCTCCTCATCGGTTACATGAGGAAGCTTGCCAATCCAGTGGATAAGGTATGTGCTCAGTTGGTTTGTAGAGCTAGAAGAGGAAATTGTGCACTTTCTCCAAGGGAAAGGGAGACAATTCAGCTGGAAACCCTAGACTATCTAGAAGTCCCAGTGGCCTGAACTCATTGGAGTTTTGAGCTGGAAGGGACCTCAGAAGTTAAATCGCCCACCACCCTCATTTTACAGATGAGGAAACTAGACAAAAGGAGGTTAAGAAAGTGACTATTTTCCCCCAGTCACACAGGTAGCAAATAGCAAATCCAGAAATTGAACCCAAATTTTCTGACTCTAAAATCCGATTCTCTTTTCACTTTCCATGCTACCTTTCATGAGTCAACTGAGTGTACTACTTGAATCAGGTAAATAAGTACATGATGGTAAGAAGAAGTATGATCTGGATTATATGTATTGTGTTTTTCAATTATTTCAGTCATGTTCAACTCTTGATGACCCCATTTGTTTTGTTCTTTGTTTTTCTTTTTCAAAGATAAAATGGTTTGGCACTTACTTCTCCAATGCATTTGACAGATAGAGACACTGAGGCCAACAGGGGACAGGGTTAAGAGCCCTTGTCCAGGGTTACATAACTAGTTAGTAACTGAGGTTAGATTCAAACTCAGGAAGGTGAGTCTTCCTGACTCTTGGCTTGATACTTTATCCACTCTGCCACTTTATAATACCATAGGAGTATAAAATAAGAACTGAGGATGGTGGGGAACATGGGGAAATTTGTAAGGCCAATCTCCCTATTATAAGAAGTAAAAGACTCAATGTAATTAGCAATTTTAATGATTTAGAGTTGGCCCCCAATGGAAAAGACCTGTCAGATAATCAACAAGCACATTGCCAGGTACTGTGCTAAGAACTGGGAATACAAATAATAACAAAGAAGAAAAATAGTCCCTGCCTTCAAAGAGCTTATGTACTAATGGAAGAAGACAACATATAGAAGGAAACTGAAAAGCAGTGGGGGTAATCTGATGAAGGGTCATGGCATTATGGGAGAGAAGAGATGGCTGACCAGAGATACCTTCCTTTCTTGGAACAGCCCTCCAATCAAAAGGAGTGTACTTCCTTTTGTGTGAATTCCAGTGCTGAACTGATCTTTCAGAATTAAGAGTTTTCTGGGGGTGGAATGAAGTCCAGATTGCAGTCTAGTAAAAAATACAGAACTGCTTTGAGTGGTAGTGAGATGACTGTCAACAGAAGTGTTCATACTAAGCCCTGGCTGACCATCTTCCACGGTTGATGTAGAAGAGATTTTTGCAAAGGATGGAAGGTAGGACTACCTGCACATTAAGATCCCTTCCAAGTCTGGGTTGTGTGAAGCTATCACATCTTTAAGCTACATATGGACAAGTCCAGCACTTCATGACACAGAATAATATAATGAGAATAAAATAATAAGATCTGGGCTGAGAATATCTTTAGGGATCATCTTGATGAGAAAACTCAAGCCAGGGATATAGTGACTTACTCAAGTTACACAGATATTAAGTTATAGATTTGAGATTTGAATCCAAGACTTTTTACTCCAAAGCTAGTATTTTTTCCACTGTAACTTAGAATATTTCTTGTAATGGAATCTGTTTTGGGGCAAAGATGTTTTCCATTCAGATCAAACAACAGAAGATTCCCTTCCTTAGATCACTAGCACCTTAGCCTCAGGCAGCTCTACCAGAAGCAACTAGTCAGGTGGCTAAGGATGAGATTATGCCAGAATGAGGACAACACATTTGTGTATACACATATGAGCACACCTGTATACATATATTCATTCTTTTATACACATGTTGATTTGTGCATGTATCTCTGCACATTATATATATATATATGTATGCATGTATGCTAGGTACTATATGCTAAATGCTGGGGATACAAAGAGTCAAAAGATAGTCCTTTCCCTCAAGGACCTTACAGTCTAATGGAGAAGAGAACATATTGACAAATATCTACAATGCAAGATATATATATATATATATATATATACATATATATATTATTAATAGGAGATAATTAACAGAGGGAAGGCTGTAGAATTAAAGGAGTTTGGGAGGGTTTCCCGTGGAAGGTGGAATTTTTGTTGAGACTTGAAGGGAGTCAGAGAGAGGGGGGGAGAGAGGGAGAGAGAGAGAGAGAGAGAGAGAGAGAGAGAGAGAGAGAGAGAGAGAGAGAGAGAGAGAGAGAGAGAGAACAACACATATAGGAACCTCCCCTAATTCTCTTAATTCCAATGCCTTCATATATATGTATATGTGCACATGTATATAGACACATATGTTCATTCAGACATATGTATATAGATGGCTTGGCTATAAAGACCTTTACATATGTATATATACATATATATGCCTATCTTATGGGTATGGCATAGTAAATATGAAATATACACATAAATGTATATGGGTGTATATGTATGTTATATGTTACACATACAACTAATGGTGAAATTTGAAGAGTGTCCCATGTTTTTCAGTCCCTTGAAGGCTCCAAGTCTATATTCTTGTCTCCATGACAGCTTATCACAAAACAAAATGAGAATCTGTGTGCGTATGGTTGGGGCAGGCTCTGTGTGATCTGGGGATCAACTTCATAAGTTTCCTCCAATCAACTTGATTAGTTTCCTGGATATGGATTTTGTCTTTTCTTTGAGCTTTCTCTCCCTTGGACTTCTAGCCTGTAGTATATGTAGCAAAGGGTTGGAGCTGTGATCGGGATGGGGAAATTCTCCTTTCCTGGCTGTTTCAAAAGCAAAATTCAGTTAAATTCAATAAACATTCATCAAGTACCTACTATGTGTCAGGTACTGTGCTAAACACTGAGGATATAAAAAGAGGCCCTGCCCTGAAGGAGCTTACAGTCTAATGGAGGAATGAACATGCAAACAAACATTTCCCAAGCAAACTATATATATATATATATATATATATATATGTATATATATATATAATAGGAAATATTAAAAGAGGGAAAGAACTATAATTAAGAGGGGTTAGAGAAACCTTGCCTTGAAAGGTGGGATTTTAGTTGGAAATCAAAGGAAGCCAACCTTAGTAGTTGAGGAAGGAGAGAGTATGTTGCAGGTCTGGGGAACACCTAGAAAAAAATGGAGCTGAGAGATGGAGTGTACAGTGAGATTGAAGAGTTCATGTCAGGGATTACAGTGTAAGAAGACTGGAAAGGGAGGAGGGGACTAGATTATAAATGGTTTTAAATACTCCTAGAGGCAATAGGAAGCCATTAGAGTTTATTTAATGGGGAGGTGACATGATCAGACCTGAATTTTAGGGATAGTTTGGTTGATAACTGAATGGAGAATGGTTTGGAATGGAGAGAGACTTGAAGCAGACTCACTGGCAGCTACTGCAATAATCTAGGTATATGGTGATGAGGGCCTTTACCAAAGGGTTGGCAGTGTCAGAATAGAGAAGGGTGCATATTGGAGAGCTGTTACAAAGACCTGGGCAACAGCCTAGTTGGGGTGGGATGGGGTGAGAAATAGTGCAAGAGAAGCACAAAACCAACAGCTTGTGCTTACCCAGGGGAGTCTGAGTGTGGAGTTTCTGGACTTTAATTCCTGGCCATGTTCTTATTTCCTTTTTTTGAACATGGTTTCAGACTAGTAATCTAAGAATGGGCTTTTCCAGTCTTGGAGGATTGTCTCCTATGGTTCTTCAGTTAGAGAACTCCTGAGTTTAAGAGTGGAGTTGGGTACTAGCCTCCCAGAGGGAAATTTCCTTAATAGAAAAATTTCCTTCTCAGAAAAGGAGAGAAAAATTCTCTTCTCTTCTTGGGAATGGGCCATTGAAATCAGGCCAGAGTAAGTAGAATTCTCTTATTACCTGAAGTATTCCCCCAGTCTCCGTATTTCTTCTTCAACCAACGCCAGTATAAAAACTCAGGTAATCCAACCACCCCATGCATGTATGCACACATACATTCCCACATATATGAAGCCACTTGATAATTTCATGAAATATTTAAGAAGAAACAGACCCAGTATCCAAACCTAGCATCCTTGGATCCAGAGACCATTCCAGCAGTCAGAAAGGCAATGGGCGTCCGCTTTATTAGATCCCATTATAAATGGATGATTTGCCATCTCTGAAGATAAATGGGAAACTTAATGCAGAGGTATCCTGTCTGGGGAAACCAGAGAGTTATGGATGTTAGCTTTGTAGCTTTATGAAAGCACTTTCTTATGGAAACTGAAATGGCTAAGATTAGATTGAATTAGTATGTACTGGTATGGTTTCTTTTCCCCCCATCCTTCTTAATTTTTTTTAAAGAAGGGAAAAGATTTGCCTCCTGCATGAACATTTCATAAAAATGCAAATCTTGGGTTTGGGTTTGGTAATTAGCAAGGTTGCCGCCTGGTGCTAACGAAGTATCAGCACAGCTTGAGCTCTCCTCGGGCAGTAGGGCAGCATGGCGTCCTCAGCTGGCTGGCCCCAGAGGCAGTGTCTGCCCCCTACCTTCCCCCATCCATCTCACTGTGGGATGTTCACCTGCTGCCACTGTGTACAGCTGGGAACCCATGAGGCCTTCAGTCAGTCCCAGCAGCTAAAAAACTTTCTCCTACCCCTGGAAGAAGAGGGGATCCTCACCAGAGTCAAAGCCTTCCTACTCCTGCCTATGAAGAACTTGAGGGCAAGTTAGCTTTGAGACCAAAGCTCTCAGTCAGCCTCCCAGCTCTTTGGGAGGAGTATGGGACTTCGGAATACAGCTGTAAAAGAAATGGTTATATCTTTGTTTAGTGGGAGCATCCTAGAGCATTTTAAAAAATCGACATCCAAACCAGAGGGATGCGAGGCACATGGCAATGGGGTGGAGGGTGGGACCTAGGAATCAGTGAACATCCATACATTTTACCCAAACCCAAACCAAACTACAACAGCAATAATGAACAAAATTAATTACTTCAGTAAGAAGAAACTGGGTTCATCAATCAAGTAGGTCAAATACTAGCCAGGTGACAATTCTGACTCTTTTGGCAGTTTGACCTTGAATAAAGTCACTTCAATCACTACAGGTCTCAATTTCCTTTTCTTAAAACAGGGAGGGGGGCGCAGCTGGGTAGCTCAGTGGATTGAGAGCCAAGTCTAGAGACGGGAGGTTCTGGGTTCAAACCTGGCCTCAGACACTTCCCAGCTGTGTGACCCTGGGCAAGTCACTTGACCCTCATTGCCTAGCCTTTACCACTCTTCTGCCTTGGAGCCAATACACAGTATTGACTTCAAGACGGAAGATAAGGGTTAAAAAAAAAAAACAGGGAGGACAGAATACTTCCAGCTTGCCTATGTGAGGGTCAAATGTAATCAGGGATTTAAAAGTGCTTTGAAAAGCTAAAAAGCACTATATAAACATTAGGCAACAAATTGTTGATGTTAAAATTCTTCCCCAAACCAGAGTGGCTGGGAAATACCTCATTTTCAAGTCAGAGAATAAGGTACCAAATTTTAAATAGAAAAGAGAGGGCTATAAAATGACATTATTATGCACATATAGGAGAGGCCAAATCAATTCTGGAATCACAACAATAGGCAAAGGATGGTTATAAGATTGTTAGCCAATAATGTGGATGCTAGGTTTATTCTGTTTTCCCAGCACAGAATTGCAGGATCTTAGAGTGAGGCTTTTGCAGGAAGGAACTTTAGAGATCATCTGTGCACTTATGATGTTCTGTTTTATGTCATAACATTTTGTTGGGTACCTATCTCCCTACCAGACTGCAAATCAAACACTCAATAAACAAAGAGATGAGGAGGGTTTGGGGGGGGTGGATAATGAGTTCTGCTTTGAGATATAGTAAGTTGAAGATATCTACTGGACTTCTAGTTCAAGATGTCTGAAAGGCAGTTTGGAATGCAAGATTATAGGTCAAGAGAGACTAGGGCAGGAATGGTGGATTTGAGAACAGAGATGGTAATTAAATCCATGGGAGCTAATTAGTTTGGAGACTAGGACCCTTTTTAACCTTAAAAACTTCTCTAAGCTTCAGTTTGTTGTTTTTCAGTCATTTTGGTCTCATGTGAGACCCCTCTTGACTCCATTTGGGGATTTCTTGACAAAGATATTGATATGATTTTCCTTCTCTAACTCATTTTATGGATGAAGAAACTGAGGCAAATGACTCCAGACCTGGCACTTTCTCTACTATGCCATGCAACTGGAAGATTTAGTTTACTCATGTATAAAATAGGGGTAACGGCTGATAATATCTGTCTCTGACAGAGTTGTTATAGGGGCTAAAATGAGCTAATATATATATTAAGTGCTTTGGAAACTTAAAAAAAATGGGGGGGGGGTGCAGATAGGTGGCTCAGAGGATTCAGAGCCAGACCTAGAGATGGGAGGTCATGGGTTCAAATTTAGCCTCACATACTTTTTAGCCATTTAACCCCCATTGCCTAGCCTTTACTACTCTTCTGCCTTGAAACCAATATACAGTATTGATTTTCATACAGAAGTTAGTAAGGATTTAAAATTATGTAAAATTTTATGTTTTTATATAATATTTACATATAAATGGATTTTATTTTATATATAATTATATAATATTAATATATATATATATAATATATATATACACACACACACATATATAAATGGAAGTTAGATGGCTCAGAGGGTCAAGCCTAGAGATGGGAGGCCCTGGGTTTAAATCTAGCCCCAGATACTTCTTAACAAGTTGTTTACCTTTCTTTTACCTTGCAATTGATACTGAGTATGGCCTCTAAGACAGAAAGTAAAAGTTTAAAATAAATAAATATATGTCTGTCATTGCCATTACCACCACCACTATCATCAGCAGCCAAGTACAATGCTTTGTGCATAGCAGATGTTCTATAAAATATTTGTTGAATTTAGTTCATTCTCGTTGTCAGATAGGAAACCGAGATCCTGATAGTTAAAGTGTTTTTCACAAGGAGTTAGAGGAAGATCTGTAATTAGGCAAGAGACAGAAAGCAGCAGTGAAGAAGATTTTCTGGAAAACATTATAATAGGGTTCTCCTATCTTAGCACCTCCAGGAATCCGATAGGAGGAAGAAAATGAGATGCCAAGCAGTGGTGACTCCGAAGAGGGGTCGGGAATGGGGACTGAGGATTCAAGGGCTCCAAGAGTTTAGCAATGATCCAGTTAAGGTCCGGGGTTCCAGGGAGAGGCTTGGGCAGCTTTGTACAGGGAATCCTGGGGCACAGCTCTAGGGATAGGACCGCTGCCCAGCAGAGAAAGCGGGTACCCTGAACTCGGTAGCACAAGCAGGCCTTTGGAGCCAAGGTTCTGTTGCTCTGAGGAACTCATTTATAGAGATAGTGAAAAAAATAAAATAAAGTAAAAACAGCCAGGGCTCTTTGCAATGGCTTCAGCCTCCAGGGGGGCAGTCAACACAGAAGTGGAATTTGAATGGAGCAGCTGAGTATTGGGTCTGAGATGAGAGCGGCCAGGAGCAATGTGTCTCTGGTGGAGTCATTTAAAATTTAAAACCGCAGATTAAACAGATTCCTTTTTATGATGATAAGCACAGTGTCTGTCCCAGTCCCTGGACACCCCCGCCACGGCTCACAGCTCCGTAGGATACAAGGACAGAGGCACCGCTGCTGCTGTTCACCAAATGTTTGTGGATGGAGCCACGGAAGCCACATAGCCTCCCCTGACTCGAGGGCCCTCCCCACTGGGACCTCAGGGGCCACACTCACTGCTTTCTGGGCGGTGGGACAGGACCAAACGGACTTCAGGACGAGGTCCTTCCTGCCTGATGAGGATAGAATGAATATGTTAGAGGGGAGTTTTTCACTGAGCATCAGAAACTTTTCTTCTGAACCCAAAATGGCTCTTCTGTTACCCCATACCGCTCTTCCCGCTCCCCCCCCCATCTGCCGACCCCCACGCAAATGGTGGTGTGGAGGATTGGATGAAATGGTCCGTCTTGTCCCATCACGAGTGCGCAGGCAAGCCCCATCAGAGGTTCCTACTGAGATTATGGATTCGCCCGAGAGGAACTTCAGAGACTGAGGAGTCCAACCCCAGCATTTTACAAAAGGGGAAACTGAAGCTGAGAGCAGTTAAGTCACTTGCCCAGGGGCACACCGTTAGTTAAAGCTGAAGCAGGATCTGAAGTGTGTCTTGTGTGTCTCTCCCACATCTAATCTTTTCCTAAGACCACGATCTTCAGGGGATAGTTGCTGGTTTCTTGATTTGAGTTTAGGTTCTGGTCCTGAACAGTTCTAAGGCAGGGTCTGGAGATCAAGGCAATCAATGACAAGATTGCAAGGTGGTTTCTGCTGAGGTGCTAGCCAGGTTTTAAGCAGTAACCCCATTTGGCTGAAACCAGAGCAGTCTGAATACAAACACGGTTGCTTTATCATTGTTAATCCTTATTTGGGTAAGGGAATGAGAACAAAAAAGGAAGGACAAATTGGCGCCTGGTGAGCCTGAGGGCTCACAGAAATGTGAGCCTGCTTAAAAACCCGGTGATGGGGAAAAGATTAAAAAGAGGGATCTAGGGGAAGGACTTGATAGGATCCGAGCTGCTTGCAGGGAGAGAAATTTAGGCGGTTTTGGCTGCGGAACACAGGAAAAAAAAAAAACCCAACCAGCTTAGGGTTCAGTTTATTACAGAGAATGCTGTTTTAACCTGGAACTGAGGTTATACCCAGATTCCAGCCAAAAAGGACTTGGCGTGGCCAAGAACTGAGTCCAAGGGTAGTAAGTAGTAGCATGACGAGCCTGGATGTGGAAGAAAAAGACTCTGAGTCAAATCTTTCTCGGTTGTGTCTGATTCTTTGTGACCCCTTTTAGGTTTTTCTTGGCAAAGTTATGGAAGAAATTAGAATGGTTTTCCATTTCCTTCTCTAGATCATTTTACAGATGAGGAAACTGAGGCCAACAGGATTATGTGACTTGTCCAGGGTTCCACAGGAGGAGTCTGAATTCAAATTTGAATTCAGGTCTTTCTGACTCCATACCTAGCACTCTTTCCACTGCTACCTCATGAGTTATGGATGTCCTTAAATCACTTTCTGTGCCCTGCTTTTCTCCCCAACTTGAGTGTAAACTCCCTTAGGAATACAGTTGGTGTCATTATTTTAGGTACCCCCCCCCACTCCATTCCTCCCTCTAGATTTAATACAATACTCTGAAATAGAGACTTTTTGTTTGTTTTGGGTGAAAATAAGATACCTAGGGCTTTTTCTGTGAGCTGGATGTGTGGTTAAGTGTGATGGTATGTATGTGTCTTTGTGATGGTGTAGTATAATTCCAGGTAGAGGGATAGTTTCCTTGTCAGCTTTCCAGGAATAGGTGCAAGCAAGGAGAAGCCAAGTTTTCTTTCCCTTTCTCTAAAGTCCTGCTCTGGGATGGAGGAGCGATTTCAAACTAGGAAGCTAGCTAATGATCCCTGCTCTCCAGCCAGGCTGGTTGTAGTCACCCATGTACAACCATTGTCCTTGGCACTGAAGGGAAAAGGTGAGCAAATGCCTTCCATCTAGGATTAGAGGGACTGGGGGTGCCACACAGAGTGCAGACAAGTTATCTTCTCTGTCATCCACCTCCTCTCTCATGAGTTTTTCTCTTGGAGGATCACAGTCCCATTCTCATAGATATTACTTTATAGAGTTTAGGGGAAGAAAATAAGCATTTATATAGCACCAACTCTGTGCCAGGCACTTTACAACTATTATCTCATTTGAACCTCATGACAACCCATACAGGTAGATGCTATTATTTCCATTTTACTGTTGAGGAAACTGAGGCAAACAGGTTAAGTGACTCTAGGGAGCCCTGCTGCACTCTGTCTACATACATCTCAAGGTAGAATCTTATTTCCCCAATGCTCATTAGGCTCATTAAACTCTGTCTTGCTGGAGGAGAACTGGTACTGTTATTGCTGCTGCCTATTTGTTTGGTTGAGCTTCCTTTCTGCACTTGCCTTCCTGTCCCTCCCACCCCTTCAAGGTGGCTGGGCCATTTTAATTAAGTTATGTAAATTGTTTGTCCACTTAACAGCTCATAATGAGGCATCTTAGGGCCACCTGGGGGCACATACATTAATACACATGTGTTTGCCAGTAGGAACATTGACAAACGAGGACATTCAGAGAAGACACTGAACCGAGTTAAGCCAGCTAACATAGAACCCGCTTGCTGGAAGAATTTGTGCTATAATGATGCTGACCTTCATTTTGTCCTGTAGTATATCATTCACTGTGAGACATCATGCTTTAATGAAAAGAATGCGGGGTTAGGAGTCAGTTGATGCTGGCTCTAGTTCGAGGCTCGCTCTCACTGATTTGCCCTGTGACTTTGGGCATTATGTTAAGCCACTGTGTGCCTCAGTTTCCTCATCTGTACAATGGAAGGGTTTGTTAAATGACCTCTAAGGTATCTATGATTCTCTCATTCTCAGTTCTCCAGCTCTCCTAATGCCCTCTTTACCCAGAAACAGCTCAGATGTTTTTGCCCCGTCTCTTCATTCTTCCCTGCTCTCATCTACTCTCCACTGGGTGGTGCCCTACATCACTGATTTGGTTTTGTTATTGTTTTTTAATTAAGAATGCTGGGAGTTTACCCTGGGGGCAGCAGGTAGGTGGATCTAAAGGAAATTGGATAGGCTGAGAGTGAGATGGGGTAAGAGGCAATGTTCATACAGTGTATTATAGAGAAAACCAAAAACAACCAAGAGAATGTAAGGAAGAATTGAGGCCCCCATTGTGCCTGGCCTAGACTGTTAAAATATTAAATGGTCTCCCTGTTGCCAACTTGGCCCTTCTACAATCCATGCTCCATCCATGCAGCTTTCAAAGTGGTATTCCTAAAACACAGATCCTTGACCATATCACTCCCATGCTCAATAAGCTTCAATGGCTTCCTATGACCAATAAGATAAAATACAAAACTCCTCCTTTTGGCTTTTAAAACCCTTCATAATCTAGTTCTGAACTAGTTTTCCAAACTGATTTGACATCATCGTTTCTGTTTTATATGTAATATGATCTACCCAAATTGTCCCACATCTCCCACTGCCATGCCTGGAATGTTCAGCTTACATCTCTTAGAACTCTTAGCTAAATAAATAAGCAAATAAACACATAAGTAGATAGTTAATTAAATAGATAAATTAATATCCATATCCATATCCATATCCATATCCATATCCATATCTATATCTATATCTATATCATATCTATATCTATATCATATCTATATCTATATCCATATCCATATCTATATCCATATCTATATCTATATCTATATCTATATCTATATCTATATCTATATCTATATCTATATCTATATCTATATCTATATCTATATCTATATCTATATCTATATCTATATCTATATCATATCTATATCTATATCCATATCCATATCTATATCCATATCTATATCTATATCTATATCTATATCTATATCTATATCTATATCTATATCTATATCTATATCTATATCTATATCTATATCTATATCTATATCTATATCATATCTATATCTATATCTATATCCATATCCATATCTATATCCATATCCATATCCATATCCATATCATATCCATATCCATATCTATATCCATATCCATATCCATATCCATATCTATATCTATATCTATATCTATATCTATATCTATATCTATATCTATATCTATATCTATATCCAAATCTATATCCTTTCCCAATTTCCCTAGTTCTCCGTCCCTCTCCCATTACTGGGAAGCTAGGTGGCATAGTAGATAAAGCCTGAAGTTGGGAAGTCTCATGTTCCTAAGTTCAAATCTGGCCTCAGACACTTACTTATCTGTGGGATCCTGGGCAAGTCAGTTAGTCCTGATGACCTCAGTTTCCTTATCTGTAAAAATGAATTGGCAAACCATTCTAATGTTTTTGCCAACAAAACTCCAAATAAGGTAAGGAAGAGTCAGACATGATTGAGAAACAACCCAGGTTACTATATTAATTTTATGTTTATTTATTGATGCACTTGCAGTTTCTTCTATGGAATATAAGCTTCTTGAGGGCAGATGCAAGTTCTTTTTTGGCTTTGTCTTCCCAGCAAATGATTTAGCAACTGGCATAGCTAATGAGTACTTGAGATAGAATTTGAACTCAGGTCATCTTGACTCTGAGTGTAGTGCCCAATCCTTTATATCTTATTCTCTCTCACAAGAAGGAGCATAATAAGTGCTGATGGAATTGAATAGAATTGCATCACAATAGACTTTGGATAGGGTTGATGGATGTCTATCCCTCTTTCTTTCATCCCTCCTCTGTGTCTCCCCTTCCCTTCATTTCCTTTTCCCTAACTTCAGGCCCCATCAGCTGTGAGGGAAATGGGAAAGAGGCACATTTTTAAACAATGTGTTTTTATAAAAAACAAAAAAAACCCAAACCATAGAACAACAATATAATCAACTGAACTTGCTTAGTAACTATTTACATTTAAATTAATTAGTTTCAGCACATAAAGTATACTAACAACATTTTTTTCGCTACTCATTCTCTCTGAATCTTCATCAGGATTCTTTGTCTATTCATTCTCATTTAATTTTCTTTTCATAAAGACTTCATTGAAATGTGCTATCTTTTTCTGGTTCTGCTTTTTGGGGGACTATATTATTTCATACGCATCTTTCTAAATTTCTTTGAATTCCTAAAACTTGTCATGCTTAATCACATTGTAATGTTTCTTTTCATTAATTGATCACAGTTTATTTACCATTCAAAGGGCACATTTTTAAGCTGGGAAATAATCCAGATCAATGTCATGGGTGTGGTCCAGGTGGACCATCATATTTGGCCTTTTTTGTGTCAATGTGACCAGAGATACATACAGTCAACACTCCTGAGTTCTTTTGCTCAGACTCAGCATTAGCTTTCAGTGACTTTTGGGAAGGGGATTAAGTGACACCAAGGTTTGTATGTTCAGATTCAAACGTCTCGTGGAGGGGAGGTCTCTGTTTTTTCTTTAGATCCCAGATCTAGAACTCAAAGGAAATTTAGGGGTCATAATTTTTCAGACTAAAAAATCAAAAGCCAGGAAAGTCAAATAATTTGCCCAAGGTTACATAATAGCAAATGAAAGCTAGGTGGCAAAGTAGATAGAACATTTATTAGCTTGAAGTCAGGAAGATCCATCTTCTTGAGTTCAAATCTGACCTCAGACGCTAGCTGTATGATTCTAGACAAGTCACTTGTTTGTCTCAATTTCCTCATCTGTAAAATGAACTGGAGAAGGAAAACTATTCCTGTATCTTTGCCAAGAAAACACCAAATGGGGTCACAACAACTGAACAACAACAATCAAAACATAATAGGGAATCAGAGACAGATTAGGACCCATGTCCTCTGACAAAAACTACATTGCTTTTTCCATCCATGCCATTCTGAGATAAAAGTTCTAACCCCCCAATATCCTTCCATCACCAATAGTGGGCTGGTGCTGCAGACAAAGGATTTAGGTTAGACACCAGGAAGAATTCCTAGAAAAAGATAACTACGAGTGAGCCCGTGTTTTAGTTTAAAAGGAACTATATTTGATAATGGATATTTTCTTTTATTTGTACAAATGCACTTTAAATACAAAAAATTATAAGAAGACATAATTTTGCTTCAAAATAAAATCGATGCAGTTTGCTTCCTCAAGACAGTCTTAAATTCTGGTCCTTCTAAGTGTTAGGAGATAGAGGGGTGCATTCCTTGTGGTGACTGCAGTCTCCTACCCTGGAGAAAGCCTCAGCTCTCTGAATGGGGCTATCTACACTGATACACAGAAGCAGGGGGATTAAGAGAATGGCCTTTAGGGGGCCCTGTAAGTTCTAATAGACTGTGATGATGTCAAAGGAAAATTTTATGAGCTCTTCAGCCAGCTGGTCCCAAGGGGGCTTTTGCCTTGCTCTGGACCATCTCAGATACACACATATATCTTAAAAAGGAAAAGAAAGAGTGAGAAAAGCTATTTTATTTCATTGCCAAACTATCCACTTTAAATACCCTTTTTATTACAGTATCTGCATAGTAATACTAATAATAGATCTTGTTGGCAGTTCTAATGAGGCTGGAGAATATAAGGTTTCCAATAAAGTTAATTGTTGCCTTTAATATTCTCATACATTTATACATGGTAAATCTTTAAAGGAGAAAAAACACTCCATTTCTTCTCTATTAAACAGCTGGTCCTAGGCTGGATGAAGACAGAGCACAGTAGTGCTGGCATTGGGTCTCAAGGAACCCTCTGTCTCATCTTCAGACCTTCCTTCTCACCTTTGGGCTGTCTCCTGTTCCTTCTGGTGGGGACACCAAGAAGGCAAGATGGACCAGCCAGTGTGCCCTTTCTCCCTCTTCCCCATCCCACTCATGTCAAGGGTATCATCAGTTTGATTTGACCCCTCTCCCTGAATCAGTAGAGGTACATATTCCTGGCATGGTCTTATTCCTGCTGCATTGGCTGTAGGGCCACATGTATCAGGATGGTGGGAAAGCATGTCTGGAATAGCAGAGTGGGCCCAGACTGGATGCAGACCTTAGCTGGCCTTGGGCAATATATCAATGGTCATGATTATGATCCTCCTCTTCTTCATCCTCGAATTATCGTAAAGTGATTTATTAATTGCCCAGACTTTCACAGACATAATGTTTCATAGAGTCATAGACTTGGTACTGAAAGGGACCTTAGAGATAGATCATCAAGGCCAACCCCTTCATTTTACATATGAGGAAACTGAGGCCCAGAGAAGATCATAGGACCACATGATCATAGATCTAGAACTGGAAAATCCCTTAGAGACTATTTGGCTTATCTTCCAAAATTTACAGATAAGGAAACTAAGGCCCAGAGAGATTAGGTAAGCATCTTGCCCAAAGTCCCATAAGTAATAAGTAACTGAACTTTGATCCCAGGCAACTGACTCAAAGTCAAGTCTCTTTTTACTATGCCACAGAATTAGGTGATTTAGCTAAGCTCACATAGGTAGAACAATTCTTTGAAGCAGATCAGTATCATACCTGTTTTTATAGGTGAGGAAATTGGGCGGGTAAGTGATTTGACCAAGGTCATATGACTTCTAAGTGGCAGAGGTAAAATTAGGGCCCAGGCCTCATAGACTACAACCAAACAATCAATCAATAAACATTTATTAAGTGCCTACTGTGTGAGAGACTTATGGCTATAAGTTAAGAAGAAGAGCCCCTGACTGCACCTTCTTTCACCTCATCCACAATCTGGAAGAAAATGGGCCAGGTGCATCATTCAACAAAATGATGCCATGACGCTGGGGATGACCAAGGATCCTGGAGCAGGGAAGAAGCCTAGGCTTGGCCTGTGTGTCTATGAAGTCTTGCGGCTGCAACATGTGAATTCCCAAATAACATCTGCCCCTCCCCCCATTCCCCAATCACATACCAATTCCTTTTCCCTTGGCACGTGGTAGAAATACTATGTGGCAGAATGGTTTCCATGGCAACCCACATTTCCCCGTTAAACAACCAGGCACTGATGAGAGGAATCTCGTTTGTGTTGGTTAAAAGGGTTCATGTGTGCATATGTATATGTGAAGGGATTTTATTTCTTTCTTTCACTCTTCTCTTTCATTCTTCTCTCTCTTTCTCTCTCTCTCCCTCCCTCCCTTTTTTCCTCCCTCCCTCCCCCTCCCTCTCTTTCTTTCTCTCTCTCTCTCTCTCCTTCCCTCCCTCCCTCCCTCCCTCCTTTCCTCCCTCCCTTTCTTTCCTCCCTCCCTTTCTTTCCTTCCTTCCTTCCTTCCTTCCTTCCTTCCTTCCTTCCTTCCTTCCTTCCTTCCTTCCTTCCTTCCTTCCTTCCTTCCTTCCTTCCTTCCTTCCTTCCTTCCTTCCTTCCTTCCTTCCTTCCTTCCTTCCTTCCTTCTTTCTTTCTTTCTTTCTTTCTTTCTTTCTTTCTTTCTTTCTTTCTTTCTTTCTTTCTTTCTTTCTTTCTTTCTTTCTTTCTTTCTTTCTTTCTTTCTTTCTTTCTTTCTTTCTTTCTTTCTTTCTTTCTTTCTTTCTTTCTTTCTTTCTTTCTTTCTTTCTTTCTTTCCTTTTCTCTTTTTTTCTTCCTCTTATTTATCTCAAATACTGGAATTTGGGGTATCTCTGCCCAGGACATGAGGTGTCATGAGCCCAATCAAGCCAAGACTGACCAGATATATTAGGGATAGGTGAAGATTTCATGTTGACATCAGTGTATATGATGAGGGCATCTCCAAAACACTTGAATTCCAGTTTCCTGTTCCCCTTCTGCTACCCTCAGGTCCCCCCTGCTCTCTCTCTCAGAGGGACCTGTTGGGGAAAATGAGTGGCTAGTGAAGGTCCTTGTGTCCCTAACAGGTGGTTGGGTAATTAAGTGAGCTTTATGCACACAACACTGTTTTGCCTGATGTAATTGCAGTTTCCATATAAATAATTCACGGGGAATTATTAGAGTGAGGACATCGCCCGCCTCCTCATAATTTGCTTAACCGAAATAGGCTCTTTCATCATCCACGTTGATTTGCCTTAAGATCATGTGCTCAGCATCCTTCATAGGCTGGCTCCTTGGAATAGGAGGACCAGGAATTTAATTAAGTTATGCAAATTGGCCATCTCCTGCCTGGGGAGCAGTGGGTGTTTGCCCAAATATCTGTGGTGTAGCAAAAGCAGAGGAAGGGGGTGAAGTTCCAGGGTCTAGGGTTGGTACAAAAAATGGTTTACCCAAGATGCCATGTGGCTTCTTCTGGGGTATGGGAACAAATGCCCTGCCAGAGAAATGAAAGCCTTTTCAAGCAGAACGTGGAACAATGTTTAGTGTAGTCTCCATTGCCTAAGAGGTATGGTGGGGCCTTTCCACCTGAAGGGTAGCATATAAGACTCTTTTCCTAATCCAGGAATTTGGTGGGGTTTACAATTTAAAAGCTGAGAACAGGATCTTGGATCCTGAACAGTCCTGAGTAGAAATGTAAATTACATGGTTTACTTTCAAAATCTCTGCCAACCCCACTGTCCAACTTAATGTCTTCAATGATCCCCTCTCTTTTTTCCTTTTCCCTCAAGTCCTCTTGCTCTTTCTCCAGTCTCCCTGGTCACTAAACTCTGCTTTCAGAAAAAGTAGCTGATAAACTCATTTACGTTGAAAGTATAAGTGACTATTGAAGTTTAAGGTAGGGACCGTGACCCAGGAAATTTGTATTCTAACAGGAGACTAGAAGGCACAGGTCTGGGACCCTGCCAAAAAACCACAGCTCCTCAATGGAAAAGGAATCCTGTATTAGGAAACCTGGGGAAAGGATCCTATGTTAGCTTATATTCATGGCTTAACTCAATGCTTAAGAACTTCAATCTGAACAGTCTGAAGCTCAGAGGTCTGCCCCATTCTTCAGTACTCATCTTTTCACCCCCTCTGAAAAAAAATATTGCCACCTTTTCTGTATGCCCTGAATCCATCATATAAACATTCATCAAGGAAAAAAAAACTATATACACACAGGTGTATATATACATATACGTACCCACATATATGTATGTGGGTACGTATATGTATATGTATATAGTAGAGGCAAGGCAACAAGGTATGAAGATGGTATTAACTGTCATTGTTCCAGGACTGACCCAAGGCCAAATATGAGGAATTCTCAATTAGGAGCTCAGGGATAATTCAACAAACATTTATTAATCTCCTTCTAGGTTTCAGGTGCTAGGTTAAATACTGAGGATACTACTGGAATAGCTATGTCTTCTTCTTAGTCCCTAATATACGGATTGACTCCATGAGCCATTGCACTTTGTACTTTTAGCCTCTTGGTTATATTAAAAATCTTCCTCACACATTCAGTCCATTAGGAATAGACACCTCCAGCTGGTCCATCCTCTCCTTCACCTGTTACAAAGAATTCGAGAGAGAGAGACAGACAGACAGAGACAGAGACAGAGAGACACACACAAGACAGAGAGACAGAGACAGACAGAGAGATAGATTGAGAGAGAGAGAGAGAGAGAGAGAGAGAGACAGAGAGAGACAGAGAGACAGAGAGACAGAGAGACAGAGAGACAGACAGAGAGATATGAGTGAGTTCAGGAAACCAAAATAACAGCATATCAAAAAAAAGTTTGATTATATGTAGCATTTCACACCGTTAGTCTCCCATTTCTGCAAGGAAGTAGATGGTGGTGTCTTTTCCTACCTCTTCCTTTGAGGACAACCTTGATTGTTATTGCACAGGCTTCAGTTTGGATTTTTTGTTGTTGTTGTTCTTTCCATTTGCTTTGTTGTAGAAACTGTGGACAGTAGTAGTGGATAGGGCTCCAGGTCTGGAGTCAGGAAGACCTGAATTAAAATCCATCCTTAGACACTTATTTACTGTGTGACCCTGGGTAAGTCACTTAACCATTTTTGCCTCAGTTTCCTCATCTGTAAAATGAGTCAGGGAAGGAAATGACAAACCACTCCAAACCACTTTGTCAAGGAAACCTCAAATGGTCACAAAAAAATGAGATACAATGGAAATGACTGAACAACATTATTTTCCTGGTTCTGCTTACTTTCCTTTGCATAACTTGCCATGTCTTCTCATCCTTTTTGGTTCTCATCATATTACTCATTTCTTACCACATATTGATATTCCATTGCTTAATTCACCATTCCCCAACTGATGAGCATTTATTATGTTCTTAACCTTTGCTACTATAAAAAAGTAATTTTTACAAATGTTTTGGTATATGTGGAGCTTTTCTCTTACTTCTTCAGTGACCTATTTGGAGTATATGTCTAGCATTGTCAGAGAGTATGGACATTTTAATCACTTTATAGTCACACAATTCCAAAATGCTTTCTAGAATGGCTGAAACAATTCTCAACTCCACCAATAATGTATTAGTTCATCTGTCTTTTTATAACTCCTTCAACATTGATCATTCTTCTTTTGTCATCTTTGCCAATTTGCTGAGTATGAGGTAAAACCTCAGAGATGTTTTGATCTGCATTTCTCTCATTAGTAGGTATTTAGAACATTCTTTCATGGTTGATAATAGTTTGCAGTTCTTTGAGTGTTGGAGAATTCTCTTGATCACTCATCCATTAGGGAATGACTTTTGGCATATATGTATATGCATATATGTGTATGTATGTATATGCCCATATGTGTATATACACACATATATTTATTCTACTTGCTTATATATCTTGGCTATCAGAAACTTATCCGTTGTATTTAATATAAAGACGTTTTCCTACTCAGTTGTTCACTTCCTCTTTCTAGTTACATTAATTTTTGTTCATGAAAAACTATTTAAATCTCACATAATTGAAATGATCCATTTTATCTCCTATAATCTTACCTCTCTCACTTTTTTGGGTAAGAACATGGTTAAGCATTTTGGTTATGAAGATCTCTAAAGGCATAACTGTGAAATGATCATGATGTGGTTACCTTCTAATATTTCAATGCTATGACTTTAAAAATTCCTATCATATATCCACTTGTAGTTTGGTGTAGTATGTGATAGTGTGAATGTTGTTCCAGATCTAATTTATGCTATCCTATCTCTTTCTTATAGCTGCCTGACTTTGTAACTCAGGGGACCTTCTTAGCTCTAGCTCTATATTCTAACTTACCTCCCATATTCAATAATTTGCCATATTATTGGTGATTCTTGTTGATTCCATCTCCATAAAATATCTTATATCCATCCCCTCTGCTTCATACTACAACCACTGAAGTTCAGGGTTCCATCACCTTTCACTCTGACTGTTGTAATACCCTCCAGACTGGTCTCCCTGCCACTTCCTTCTCTTATCCATCCTCCAAAAAATTGCCAAATTGATATTTCCAAAGTACAGATTTGACCATGTCATACTCAGGAAGCATCAAAGCTTTGCCTCAAGGGTAAAATAAAAATTCCTTTGACTGGCATTTAAAGCCTTTTTCAATTGGGTTCAATCTTTCTTCCTAGATTGATTTCACATCATTCTTCATTATATACTATTTGTTATAAGTCAAACTGGCCTACTTGTTCCCCATATAGTGGGGATCCTAGGCATTGGCCATGCATCAAACTTTCACCACTGGGTTTTACATAGGCTATTGCCTATGCTTGGGATGTTTTCCGTTCTCACCCAGTTCTCATGGAATCTTCCTCAAGTCTCTCCTGATGTATTGCCTGCTCTAAGAGATATTTCCTTATTCCCCACATTGTTAGTGCCCTTCTCAATTATTTCATATTTACTTTGTATGTATTTGTTATTTACTTTTCTGTCTGCATGTTCTTCCCAAAGAAGAACATAAACTTCTCAAAGGCAAAGACTGCTTTATTTTTGTCTTTGTAATCTTTGTGCTTAGCACAGTGCCTGGAGTATATGCCTAAAACATTCTTGTTGAAGGGTGGCTACATGAGTGCTAGGCCTGGAATCAGGAAGACTTATCTTCCCAAGTTCAAATCTGGTTTCCGACACTTACTAGCTATGTGACCCTGGGCAAATCACTTAACCTTGTTTGACTTAGTTTCCTCATCTGTAAAATGAAGGAGTTGGACTAGATGATTTCTAAGATTCCTTTCAGGCCTAAATGAAAGCTAATTAAGGGTATGGTGGGAAGAGCTTTATGGACCATTGGCCACCTCAAAAATTGTATCTAATGCAGTATCATAATATAAAGGAAGCCACAGTAATGTGGCCACAGTGATGAGATGGGAAACTCTCCCAGGCATGCCTAGAGGATTGGAGAGAGACAAAGGATTTGGGAGAAGATGGTCAGCATTTAGTTTGCAGCATATTTGTCTCCACCAGACCTTCTTTCCCCTACTACTCTTGTCCTTCATTTCTAGAACAAGAAAAGGAAAGTAGGAGATAGATGACTCAATGGACCTAGATATGGAAAGTCCTGGGTTCAAATCTGACCATAGACACTTCCTAGCTATGTCACCCTGGGCAAGTCACTTAATCCCCATTGTCTAGCCCAGTGTTGACAAACCTTTTAGAGATCGTGTGCCCAAACTGGACCTTCAAGCTACCTGCGAACCCCTTCCCCCGCAATCTCCCCCCCCCCCCCCCCGCATTACCCAAAAGAGTGGAGGGAGGAAGTGCTTGCATTGGGCTGCTGGACAGAGGGTCAGGGCATGTGAAAATTGTCCTTAGGTGTGGTAGAGAGGGACAACTAGAGTGGCCCTCTCTGGTATGTCAGGGTACCCGTGTCACACCTTCGCAAACATGGGAGCCCTTATTGTTCTTCTACCTTAGAACCAATATATAGTATTGATTCTAAGACAGACAATAAGGTTTTTCTTTTTTCTTTTTTTTTTAAAGAAAAGAGAAGTAATGATAGACAATATGGACCGGGAGCATGCCCTGTCTCAGTGTTCCACTCCTTTTTACCCCCTTCATTTTTACTGGAGAAGTTCAGTTCTCCTTTTGAGAAATCACTATTTCCACTAGATGTCCTGGTATGTTGGAGGCTGGGGACCTTGACACCTGGGTTGGGCCTCAATAACAGGGCAGGGCCAGAGATGTAAAGGTGGAGTCAGGACTAAGGAACGCCTTATCTGGTTGGAGGCAGGCACATTAGTTTGGGGCTGTCTATTGAGGACATCCCTGTTTCTTTTTCCAATTTCCCAGTGGTAGAGAGCTGCTTCTCTCTCCTCCCTTACCTCTCACACCCCACTTTCAAGCCTGTAGTTGCTATGGCATGTTGGCTGCTCATGCTGATAAGGAAGACAAAGAAACTTAAACTGCTGCTCTCTATTCACCAGAACTGGCAGGCAGAGTGAGAGGGGCCGTTCCCTCCTCTTCTCCATTTCTTTGCCTCAATCCGCCATGACAGTGACTTTCAAATGGCTGTGGGTGGGACTAACAGTAGGATAAGCAATGACATCTTCCCAGCTCCCTGACAACAGGAACGGAAGAAGTTTGATTTTACAGGAGGAGAGATTTGTTTTGGATAATGGGAAGAAGTGTCTACTGCTAGGCTGTGGGAAGGTAGGATAGGTGACCAAGAAAGTGCTGGACGTCTTAGAGTGGTAGCCACGTTGATTCACACTTATCTGGGGCTTTAGACATCATCGGGTGCAACATCTTAATTCTACACAGGAGGAAACCAGGGCACGCACGGGGAGGTATAGAGGTAAGACAACGTATGCCAGGTCATACTATTAGTGGTGGGACAATTTTAAAATGCAGCTCTTCCCAGTCCAATACTCTTCCATGCTGAACTTCTTTAAGGACAGCCGCTAACCCAGCCCAGCACAGGATTCCCTCGCCTTTGTTGGGCTGGGTTTTGGAAGATGATACAAAGCCAAGACATGACAAGAAGCCTTTGCTTCGAGTCATAGAGGCAGGTCACTGATTCATTCCCTGGCAACCTGCCTAATCATGCCAAGGGATGGAACCTGAGGCAAGAAGCTGAGCTTCTTAAAAGGTCTGGTAGAGGCAACCCAGCCAGAAAGCTAGTGACAGGGCTCATTGGATCCAAGCCAGAAGGAACGACAGCTCCAGGCTGGATTCAACCACCAGGGTTATGGCCCTGACTGTCCTACCATCAGCACCTGTCCCTCTGACAGGGTGTCATGGAGAGGGTCCAAGGCCATCACTGGCCTGGAGAACTATGTTAAGATAACCAGGTGTTCCCATGCCACCCAAGAGACAGTCATTGTCAACCTATATTGAGTGACACTGTATGCTCTACTGGTACAGTAACAAATGCAATTCAATTCTATTTCAGTGAATGAATGTTCATCCAGCCAATCACTGTTTAATTAATTCATTAACCCGATATTATTAATGTCTTTATGATACCCTGGGTACAGATAGAGATACCAGGATAAATTTAAAGTAATTCCTACTCTCAAGAACTTACAATTTTTAAATTCTATTTTGATTCAGCATCAGCTCATCATACATAACTTATGTGCTCTGCACAGTTCTCGGTGCTCTGGGAAGGGCAAAAGGTACATATTACATGATACCTACTCTTGCGGAGCTATTTCTTTAAGTAGTAAATATGCCTTTTTTCCTATACTAGATTATAAATTCTTTGAGGACAGGACAGATGGTAATGTGTTGTAATGAAACATTTCCCAACTATTGGTCTGTGACAAATTTATACTGGGTCCCCAAAATTTTACTACCAAAATTCTTTCTCTTTTAAAAAATATTATTTATTTATAACATTCATTTGAAAAAAAAATTTTGAGTTCCAAATTTTCTCCCTCTCTCCAGATCTTCCCCCACCCTTTGAGAAGGCAAGCAATATGATATCAATAATGCATGTGAAAATCATTCAAAACATTTCCATATTAACTATATTGCAAAAATTCTTTTAAAGCAAGAAAATTTAAAAATGAGAAAAAAATATACTTTAATTTGCACTCAAGAGTTCATCAGTTCTCTCTCTGGAAGGAGATAGCATTTTTCATCTTGAGTCCTTTGGAATTGTCTTGGATCTTTGTATTGAAAAGAGTAGCTAAGTCTTTTATAGTTGATCATCATTATAATTTTTTTGTTATTGTTCTGTTGTTCTGTACAGTGTTCTGTTTCTGTTCACTTCACTTTGCATTAGTTCATATAGTCTTCCCATGCTTTTCTGAAACCATCCTGCTCATTATTTCTTATAACACAATAGTATTCAATCACTCACATACCAGAACTTGTTCAGCCATTCCTCAATTGATGGGCATCCTCTAAATGTCCAATTCTTTACCAGCACAAAAAGAGCTGCTATAAATATTTTTGTGCATATAGGTCTTTTTCCTTTTCCTTTGATCTCTTTGGGGTACAGATCTAGCTGTGATATTTCTGGGTCAAAGAATATGCAGTTTTATAGCCCTTTGGGCATTGTTCCAAATTATTCTCCAGAATGGTTGGACCACTTTACAACTCTACCAACAGTGTACTACTATTAGTGTTCCTCCCCCTCCACATATTTCTTACTTCTTTTTTTTAAAACCCTTACCTTTCATCTTAGAATCACTACTGTGGATTGGTGCTAAGGCAGAAGAGTGGTAAGGGCTAGGCAATGGGGATAAGTGACTTGCCCAGGGTCCCACAGCTAGGAAGTGACTGAGGCCAGATTTGAACCTAGGACCTCCTGTTTCTAGGCCTGGCTCTCAATCCACTGAGCTACCCATCTGTCCCCATATTTCTTACTTCTTAAAACCAATAAAATTTAAAAAGTAACTTCCCCTTCTCTCTGCATCTTTTTTATGCCTCCCCTGTGCCCCACCTTCTTCTTGGCTTTCCCTCTCCATCCTCTAAGTTACACAGAAACACTATACTGAAAGTTGGGAGTTCTAAATAGTTGTTTTTTTTTTTGCCAGTTCTAGAGAATAATTTAAGTTAGGGATCATAGGCACAGAGGAAAGGGCTCCAGATTAGGAAACAGGATACTTAGGTTATGCTTATAACTTTGCCATGGTATTAGGCCATTTGCCCTCTCATACCTCAGTTTCCACATGCATTGGATGAAGGTTTTGGACATCATAATCTTTATTTTTTTAATTGAAAAATTTAATTAATTAATTAATTTAGAATATTTTCTATGGTTACATGATTCATGTTCTTTCCCTCCCCTCCTCCCCATCCCTGTACCCAACATGCAATTCCACTGGGTTTTACATGTGTCATTGATCAAGACCTATTTCCATATTATTGATAATTGCACTAAGGTGATCGTTTAGAGTCTGCATCCTCAATCATATCCCCCTTGACCCATATGATCAAGCAGTTGTTTTCCTTCTGTGTTTCTGCTCCCACAGTTCTTCCTCTGAATGTGGATAACGTTCTTTCTCATATGAACTTCATAATCTTTAAATTCTCTCTTGGGTCATAGATAATAATCCATAAGACAGTTTCTTTTTAAACTTATCTCCATATTCCTAATTTTCCCCTCACCTTTGGTCCAAGTTATGGTAGGCATGAACTATATAAATTTGTTGAATGAACCTAAACAGATAATACAAGGCAGTGTATATGGTTCAATTAAGTGATACAGTATTAAGCACCACAGGAACTCACAAGCAGAAGCTAGTCATTGGGGCAGAAAGTGGTATTTCTATTTCAATTGAGTCCATGATTTCATCAAGGTGAATAGTCCTCTCCATCTGTGTAGACTATAAACATATACAAGTTCTTATCCTGTGTCATTCTTGGGTATATTCTACCAGAATCCCTCATGCAAGAGCCCTTAGTGCATTGGAATCTTTTCTTAAGATTTCAAGGTTAACCACAAAGCCCTAGCTATGTGTTTGTTATCTCTTACTTTCCAGACATGACTAGACCCCCTCTTTTTGTGACTAGCCAATTCCTTGGCTTTTATGTGTATGTCATTTTAGGGAATACATAGTAGCCCACTTTCAGCTCCCATATACCAATCTTTGGTTCAACCATGAATCCAATTCATTAGGGATTGTTGTTTTAACACCTTTTTATTCCCACCAAACTTTCTTTTTAACATAGATTGCAGGTGTTCTCAAGACGGCCCAGCAAAGTGCTAAAAATGTGGAGTGACTCTGTCTGCAGTCTCTATGTTTCCTGAATCAGAATTCTATCCCAGCTCCCCCTCCTCTGAGGGATTTGTTCCCCATTTTGTTGGGCACAAAAAGCCCTACATTTCTTAATGAGCTGCTAACAAGCTGTCAATTACCTATGCAAATGGGGACACAGGAAACTCATGACTGTCAGGAAACCAATTGTTCCACTTTAAGGGGATTTTCCCCCTAGCTTGCTCCATTCTCACTAGTCCTTGGGAGGGGAGCTAATTACGGAGGAATTAAGGGGAGAGTCAGCCATCTCCCCTAGGCCTTTTGGAGAAGGGTGGCCAGGCCCCACAGCTTCCAGAGAGGATGTTTTTTTTTTCTTTCTTTCATTTTCCCAGAATGAACACCAAACTGGAATTGCTTGGCTAAAGAGAAGGTTGAAATAAGCAGAATCCTGGCTTTTCTGCAGTATTATTTTCAGTATTAAAGAAGTCATTTCAACTCTATGAATTACAGTTTCCTTACTTGTAAAATGGACAGTAAGGTTCACTTTCCCCCATTATTTGGTGAGTTGGGGGTTTATGAATGTGAAACGTTTCCTCTACTGATGGACAAGAACTCCTGGGTCGATTAGTCTCCATTAGTCTCAATTAATTATTTTTCTTTGTCTCAAAGAAAAGCTCACTGGTAGGTAGTGTGGAGGAGAGAGTGGAAGGCTTTGACTTGAGATGCCAATGACAGAAAAATGAAGCCATCAATAAGACTTTTCTTTAAAGAAAACAATTTGGGGCTTGGACTAGTATCTCTAAGTTCCCTAATAACTCTAAATATGAAATTGAAGAATATGTTCCTATTTAAATACACATGATGGAATACTGTGTTCAAGAAACAACAAATAGCCAATGTACTAGAGCATAGAGTATACAGAGGGTGATAATGAGTAAAAAACCTGGTAAACAGGAAGGGGCCAGGATAGGCAGAGCTTTAAATATCATGCAGGGGAGTTTATTTGGGATTTTGGATGTAATAAAGAGCAATCGATGTTTAATGGCTTGTGAAGTGACATTAGAGGACTTACACTATTTAGGAGCATCACTGTGGCAACTGAGTGGTGGCTGGATTGGAGTGGGAAGAGACTTGAGACAGGGAGCCCAATTGGAAGGCTGTTGTATTAGTCCAGGCAAGAGGAGATGCTATTCCAAATTGGGATAGTGGAAAGGGGATGGCACATAGAGAGGTTGTGGAGGTAAGAACTGCAAGATTTGACAACAGAGTGGATATATGGGGTCAGTGATGGTGAAGAGCAGGAGGTAATAGGGTGATTTGAACCTGTGGGTTTAGAAGTATGGGAGCATCCTTGATGAGCAGCTAGATGACTCCATGGATAGAATTCTGGGCTTGGAGTCAGAAAGACCTGAGTTCAAATTTGACCTCAGATATTTATAGCTGTATGAGTAAGTTGGGCAAGTCACTTAACCTTACTTGCCTCAGTTTCCCCATCTGTAAAATGCATTGGAGAAGGAAATGGCAAATGATTCCAGTATACATATGGTTAGCCTTCTTGGTAAGTAATAAGGAAGTTTAGAAGAAGGGAGGGTTTTGGAGGAAAGATGACTGCAGTTTTGGACATGCAGAGTTTGAGATGCTTACAGGGCATCCAATTTCACTTTTGCCTTTTAGGCAGTCAATGATATGGACTTGGAGCTCATAAGAGAGGATCCAAGAAGTTGAGAAGAGCAGATATAGAATGATAGCTAATTAGAATAGAATTTTGTAGAAGATGAAGGCGACAGGAACACATTTATAGGGAAATGCCAGCAGATAGGGAAATGATGAGAATAATAGAGAGGATAGGAATGATAGTTGGGTCATTCAACTAGAGAATACTAATTGAGCCATCTAAAAACATTATCTTCCACTTCTGAATCCCTCACCCTCTTCCAGTGCTCATATCTTTTAAATTCTCAACTTTGGATGTTTCCCCATACTTATATCTTCCACTTCTACTTTCTACTGCACCATACTAGATTCATTACAGATGCTTGTTATCAGTAAATTGCTAGTAATGCATAGAGTACCAGACCTGTAGTTAGAAAGATAGGTTCAAATCTTGCTTCAGATACTTATAGCTGGGATGGTCCTGGGCTACTCATCAATTCTCTCTGCCTCAGTTTCCTTTTATATTGAATGAGGATGATAAGATCATCTATCACAGAGTTGTTCCAGGGATCAAAAGAGATGAGGTATGTGAAGTATTTTGTAAATATTAAATAGTATATAAATGTAAACTATTATTTATGCTATTCTCTATTTCCACTACAGTCCATCTCATATTTTCTTAGTAGCTATTTCAGACTTCCTCCTCTCACTTTCAAATCTCAATATTATCTTCAACCTTACCTTACCTCCTTTTCAAAAGATAGCCTCATCTACTTTGCTGAGCAGATTGAGACCTTTCATCCTGAAACCCCTCATTTCTCTACTATGCTCAAAACATGTCTTTATTATCATAGATCCTCTCCTCTGCTCAGATGCTCTCTGTTCTTCTCCCCCACCTCCCCATAATCCTTCCTTTCTAGGCTTCCATAATACTATTCTTTCCTCAGGTTGAACCATGTATCAGTCTCCCTCCCAGGTTATTCATTTCTCTCTGCACTCTACCCCCTCCCTCCCTCCTTCCCTCCCTCCTTCCCTCCCTCCTTCTGTGTATGTGTATCTCTAAAGGAATCTTCTTTTTATTGTGCTCATTTAAAAATTTGTCATTAATACCTTTTGTTTTTTATACCACATTTACTATTCACTAACCACCCCCCTCAAAGTTAAGAAGAATTGCTAAGTGAAGCTAGTAGACATATTGACCATATTTGCTTGATATTAGATATGCTATATTATTATATTATATTAGATATAGAATACGCTATATTCTGAGCCTATAGTCCTCATTTCTTTATCAAGGCAAGTGACATAATTTTTCTTCTGTCCCCTGGAATCAAGACTGGTCATTGAATTTAGACAAAATTTGTATAAATTTTAGTGGTTTTAATGTTAATATTATTCCCCATGTGAGTAACTTCTCCTTTCCCCAAAATATTGATTCACTTATAAGAAAGCATGAGTTTTATTTCAAGAAGCATTAATTCAATCTTCCTCCTTCTGTCTTGATTTTTTAACCCCTTTAGATCTTTTGCTTCTAAATTCTAACTTTTTTGAGTTCTCATTGACTCTCAATCAGTGTAATGTTTTTTTAACCAATTGCCTCATCTGACCCAGAAACATGAGAGGATTCACTTCATCATTTAGTCTATTCCTGTTAAGTATTTTTGTTTACTTATTTTGTGCTTCTCTTGTTTGAAGTGTTTGGATGTTAAATACACTGCTAACCTCTGATTTTCTATTAAAGAGAGAACTCAAATTCCTCCTGTGGTTGAAATGTCCATTTTTTTTATCATTAATTACTTGCTTAAGCCTTGCAGGATATGATATTTTGGTGGAAAGTACAAAATTTTTTGAGTTTTGGAACAACTGAAGCTTCTATTTTTCTTTTTATTATTATTCATAAGTGAGATAGATTCTTGATTGATTTTGAAACTGTTTTTCCTTGGTAAGTGAGGGGCTTTTTTCTTCTGCTTACTATATATTTTTTTACCTGATATCAAAGTCATGAAACCAAAACATTACATTTTTGGTGACTTAAACTTGAGATTTCCATGTGTTAGTAACCTGTGAATTATACTACTTTGCAGGTAGCCTTCTTTTTCCAATATTTCTGAGCAATTTTCATGTATTAGTATCTGAATGATGGTATTTTTTTTTAATTCAGTGTGTTATTATGGAAGAGCTATGTTCCTTAGACTCTCTCTGTGCATTCTATCTCTAAGGTCACTCACCTTGGCTTATATCAGTGGTTCTCAACCTTTCTAATGCGGTGACCCCGCAATACAGTTCCTCATGTTGCAGTGACCCCAAACCAAAAAATTATTTTGGTGGCTACTTCAAAACTGTAATTTTGCTACAGTTATTATTTGGAATGTAAATACCTGATATGCATTATGTATTCTCACTGCTACAAATTGAGAGGTTGAGAACCACTGGCTTATATGTAGTGATTGTATTATTCTAATATTGTTCTCTTTTGATTCTGGTCTGCTAAATTTTCTGTATTTTTTTTTAGTTCAAATATATCATTTTTTTCAATCATTTGCTATTTCAGAAGGTTTCTTCATTCTAATTTCTAAATTTTTATTCTCTTATTTACCTTTTGGATTAATTGTTAGAGAAGTCTGATTTTTGTTCTAGTTTCCATTTTTACCTCTTCTTCTAACTATCTTATATACTATTTTGGGGGTTCTTGCTCTTTTTCCATTATTATTTATTGGCAGCCAGAAATCCTTGCTTTGCTGCATTTTTCATTAAAGATTTTTGAATCTCTGCTTAATTCTCTGAAAATCTTTGTTACATTATGTATTTTATAGGTAATTTGTTTATTTTATTTCTTTTTTTGTCAATTACAGTGAGGCTTATCTGATCAGGAGTTGGATTTTACTCCAACTTTTTCTCAATCTTCTTGTCATCAGCCTATTTACTTTTATGCCAAATAATGTCATATCATTTCCTGCACTATTGAGTCTCTTTTCATTACCACCCATATCAATAGAGGTGGTTGATTATACTTACTCCTTCCCCATAAGATAGGAATGCACACTGGGTTGGGTCACTGCTGTGTGGAAACCTTAAGAGGGCCGCATAGGCACCAGAGATATGATACATGAAATAGGGCAAAATGGAAAGCAGAATTGAAGAAAAATCAGAGTTTTCATGAAGAGATCAATGTGGATGTACCATGAACTCACTAACCAACTTGGGTTTTAAAAAGAAATGTGAAAAAGATTGAAAAAAGGGTCAATAACAGAAAAAGGCCATAAAATCATGGTATGGTCTTATGAAAATAGTGTCATTGGTGTCAAAGTACAAAATGAGTTAAGTCTTCAAGGGAAGTGTGAAATTTAGATTACTCCACCCTACTTAGATCTTACTTTATGGAGAAGATGAAGTTGTAATCTCCTGATTAAATAATGAAGGTACTTAGGTCTTACTTTATAGTGAAGCTAGAACTTTAAGCTAAGTCTATTTTAAGATCTTAATACAAAAAGATGTTAAGTAACTATAAAGGTTAAATTAATCACAAAAAGGTTAAGTAACTAACAAAAGGTGCACTTAACAAAGAAGTGTTAAATAACTCAAAAGATATAATCTAATCAAAGAAGATGAGAACTAAAGAATGGGCAGTCCTGGAGAAAAGCCTCTGATATGATTAGTAGACATGAAAATTTAGAGAAAGGGACACAAGAGTAAAAGGTCTATATATTTCGCATCACTTCCTCTCTCTGATACCTTTTAGCAGTGGAGAGTTGGCTGGCGGCAGTGTGCTGGGTCTTTCAGCATCTTGGCATGGCTACAGCTATTGTCCAGTTTGGTGGTGAGTTTCTGGCTGAGTTTTACCTCCTTTACTGTCCAAACTTTATCCTCTTAGAAGCCTCTAATCTCCTTCAGAGACCTAGTGGCAGAGATCTGAACTCCCCCTGGCATAGGCCAAACAAGAGAAATCCTATACCCTCTCCCCTCTTTCTCCTTAAATCTTTCCCTCTATATTAATTAAAATCACCATGACTTTCCAGACTGACTTGGGTATTTTATTTGGGATTTTTTCCCTGGTGGCCAATTAATTTAGATTTTAAGTCACAGCCCTTAAATTATCTCTACGGAAGCTAAGGACAAGAAAAAGGACTTTATAAATTTTATTGTAAGAAAAAGAAGGATCAAATAAGGGATAAGACTGTGGTTTGGGGTGGATGAGATGCTGATAACTTATAATAGAGAGTGGTTTAGTTCTCTTTAATTCCTCTCTTGTTTCTTTTTTCTTTCTGCCAAGAAGTATGACCTATCCACTGGAAATGACAGAACAAAAATGAATAACGGGAAGTTGATATTCAAACCTAAGTAAAGAAATAGTAGCACTTAACTGACCTTGATGAATTGTAGTCACCTAGCCTCAATGAACTATATCCTCAGGTCCTGAATGAATGACAGCTATGACTGTAGAGTTATTGTAGTAATATTTGAGAGATCATGGAAAACAAGAGAGGTACCACAAGAGTGGAGAAGGAAAATATTTTCCTGATCTTCAAAAAAAGAAAAATAGATACAAACAGAATCTGTGAATTAGCCAGTGAATTTACCTTCTGTCCTCAGGGAAATTCTTGAAATGATCATTAAAGATATGGTTGGCAAATACCTAGAAAGGGAAGAGTTGATAACAAAGAGCCAGAATGGATTCATCAAGAAAGTTCATACTTGAATGATCTACCCTCCCCCCTCTTTTAAAAATTATTCAATTAGTAGATGAGGTGAATTCTGTATATATATTTTACCTATATTTTTAGCAAAGCTTTTGATAAAGTATCTCATACTACTGTTGTGGAGATGAGCAATGCAGATGAGATGGATTTAGAACAACTTACATGGCCAGACTCAAAGAGAAGTTGTTAATGGCTCAGTGTCAAGATGGCAGGTCTGCAATGGAGGGCCCCAGGTAAATTTATATTTACCCTATGCTATTTAAAATTTTTATCAATGCCTTGGATAAAGGCATAGAGGATATGCATGCTCACCATATTTGCAGATGACACAAAGCTTGGGCATAGTTAATACACAGAATGACAGAATCAGGATTTTGAAAGGCTAGAGCATTGAGCTGAATCTAACACAAAGAAATTCAATAAAAATAAATGTGAAATCCTACAGTTGGCTACAAAAAATTGACTCCACAAATATAAGATAAAGGAGTAATGGATAGACAGCAGTTGCTGTGAAAAGAATCTGGAGGTTTTAGTGGATTTCAAGCTCAATATGAGTCAGTAGCATGATGTGACAGCCAAAATAGCTAATGCAATCTTGGGCTCCATTAAGAGGAGCCCAGCTTCCAGGAATAGAGAAGTGATAATCACACTATACTCTGCTCTTGTCAGACCTTGTCTGGAATATTGTGTCTAATTCTGGATACCTCAGTTTAATGAAGATATTGATAATCTGGAAAATGTCCAGAGGAGGGCAACCAGGATGGTGATGGGTCTTGAGTTAAAAGCATAGGAGGATTGGTTGAAAGAGCTGAGTATGTTTAGCCTGGATTTTTTTTAAGTTGAGGAAGTACATCATAACTTTTTTGCATATGCAAAAGACTGCTTTTGGAAGAGGGAATAGACTTGTTCTGTTTAGCTCCAGACAGAACCATGGCCAGGAGGTAGAAGCTTCAAGAAGGCTGATTTAGGTTTCATATCAAGAAAAGCTTCATAACAGTTGTTAAAAAGTAGAATGGGCTGCTTAGAGAGCTCATGGATTTCCCCACCTTAGAGATCTTCAAGCAGTGGCTAGACAATCACTTGTCTGGGGTGTTATTTTGGGGATTCCTTAGTTGTGTGAGTTGGACTAAATGGCTGCTGACATCCCATCCAGCTCTCAAATACTGTGATTCTGTGGTCTGGGTACATAGTTAAGAGGTGGAAATTAGATAACTTTTGTGTTGTTATTGTGTTATACAGAGTAGTCTTGTGGAGAGTGATTTCCTTCCGTTTCTTCTTGCTGTACATTTCCTACTTTATTTGGTGTCTTTATCTCTTGTTTTGAAATAAAGAGTTGTAGCAATTGAAATTCTTTGAGAGACAATACTTCTTAATTTTAAAATAATTTATTATTTGATCAATCAAGACTTCCTAATTGTGGTCAAATGACTCTCTCAACCATCAACAAACAAAAACTCTTGGCTCAGGTAACTATATGCATTTTTGGGAGCTCATTATTTAGCTTCTCCCTTGAATATCCCAGGCATCTCTAATTGGCAATCAGCTAATAAGGAGGTGGTCCATCAGGCCTTCAGTCCTTCCCCAAGCTGAGAAGTGAAATTCTGTACCATATACTAGAAAAGTATTACTGCAGAACTTTCCTATTAGCCAGAATCTGTGAAAGGATCACATTCCTTAGGACAAAGAGAATACAAAAATCTAGACTAAAAGATGCCAGGTCTGAGATGTGGCTCAGGAATTCTCCCTAACATACAGGAGCCAGTTTAGCTTTCATAATCCAGGACTCTGACATAATAATACAATATATGAAAAAAATTCTCACAGAGACCAATACGTATAGTAAAGCTAATTCCTTACTACAATACCTTGCCAGAAGTCACCAACATGCTGTCTTTAACTTCATTCTCAGCTTTCTTTTCTCTAAATTTTGCTTTGGGGAATCATCATTGGCATTCTGGAATCATGGCTGGTCATATTAATTAAAGTTGCCTTTCTAAGTTGTTTGTCTAATATTATTATTGCATGATTTGTGTGTTCTATTCACTTTACTCTGCATCATTTCATATAAATCTTCCCAGGTTTCTTTGAAATGGTCCCTTTCCAAAAGCATTACAAATAAATGCATGAATGAAAGATTTCATGAAAAAGGCTTTTTTCTTTAGTTCTTTATTCAACCACATTCATTTAACATAATTTGTTTGGCCATTTCCCAATTGATGGAGTACCCTTTAGATTCCAGTTTTTCATCACTGCAAAAAGAGCTGTTATAAATATTTTTGTACATATTGATTCTTTTTATTTTCTTTTTGATAAGTTTGGGGTAGAGGCCTAATAGAAGTAATGTTGGGACAAAGGATGTGCACAGTAACCTAATGAGCACAGACCATATTACTTTCTACTGTGGCTGGATCAATTCATAGCTTCATCAATAGTAAATTAATATATCTATCTTCTAACAGACCCACCCTTATTCATCACTTTCCCTTAAAAAAACACTTTGCTAATCTAATAGGTATAAGAAGGATCCTTAGAGTTGCTATAATTAGCTCTTCTCTAATTTTTAGTGACTTGAAGCGTTTTTCATATGGCTATTGAAAATTTAGATTTCTTTCTTTGAAAACTGATCATATCTTTAACCATTTATCAATTGGGAGATGATTCATCCTAATGAATTTGAGTGTATATCTTGGAAATGAGGCATATAATGGAGAAATTTTCTGCAAAAAATTTTCCCAGTTAGTTGTTTCCTTTCTTTTTTGCTACAATAAAATTTTTATTATGTAAAATTATTATGTAATATGGTTAATATGTAACCAAAATTGACGTTTATCTTCTATGATTTTCTCTATCCCTTTTTTGGCCAAATTCAGTGCAACATTTAATTTCAGAGTTTAATAAATGCTTATGTACATTTAGTCAAACAATAATCAAACCTAAGTCTAAGTCACAGCATATGTATATTACTTATGTCTAAGCCACATTGAAACAAAGAAGTATAATTCATAAAAAAAATGCTTAGGGGCTTCTTTACCATAAGGAAATAATTAATGATGTTAAACTATCTTGTGTGCAGAACATCACAAATTGCAAAGTCAGCATTTCATGTCACTGATTTTATTAACTTTTAAAAACACAACTATAGTTGAATATTATAAGAAAAATAGCTAGTAGTGAGTGTATCAAGATGATTGTAGTCCTTCATTCATTCAACATTGCATACAAAAACCGGCATTACATGAAGAGTATTTACTGCCGCCCCCCCCTACCCCCCCATTAAGATGTTTGACAATGAATACTACCTCTGGGATGATGCCCACCATCCTCTTAAGCTTCCTCATTGTAATGGTGCCTTCTTTCTTGAGCTGAATCAAAGTATACCAATTCTACATGATCTGCTTCTTCAGGCTCTTTTACTTCCTTTCTTTTGTGCAGTAACTTTTTCAACAAAGATAGCTTATCTGATGAAAGAAAGCCATTCTCTGAGAATTTTACCTTAAATTCAATTATTAGAATTCTTTCTCATAGGGTCACAGATACATAGTTCCTGAACTCTTCCCCATCCCTAGATCCCAAAGGTCAATTCTTCCTTGCTCCTCTAATTGTGTATCTAAGTTCCTTTTAAATATTTAAATAATTTATTTATTTGGAGCATATTTTGGTATATAATGTGAAGTATTGATTTAAACCTAATTTCTTTTTTAAATTTTTTATTACTTTATTACTTTATTTTTTTTTCTGTGGTTCCATGATTTTTATTGTCTCCCTCCCCTGGGTTATACATGTATTATCTCTCAAATCCTATTTCCATATTATTAATTTTTTGTAATAGAGTTATCTTTTCAAACCCAAACCCCTAATTATATACACATATAAACCACTGATAAATCATATGTTTTCTTCTGTATTTCTACCCCCACAGGTCTTTCTCTAGTTGCGGATAGCATTCTTTCTTCTAAGTCCCTCAGAATTGCCCTAGATCATTGCTTTGTGCTTAGTAACAAAGTCTATTACACCTGATCATCCCACAATATTGCAGTTATTGTGTATAATGTTCTCCTGGTTCTGCTTATTTCACTCTGCATCAGTTCATGTAGATCTTTCTAGTCTAAACCTAATTTCTATTAGACTGTTTCCAGTTTCCCCAGCAGTTTTTAGAAAACACTAATCTCCCCTTCCCCATATTAATATTTTCCAAGGGGTCTGTCCCTTCAATAGCCCTTCTCAAAGTTACTCCTGTCTCCCTACTCATACAACTATAACTTCAGTTCAGAATCTCATCACTGTTTACCTGTACTGTTGAAATAGCCTCCTAACTCATTTGCTTGCTTTTTTGGTCTCTCCTCTTGCTAATCCATTCTTTAAACACTTACCAAATTGATTTGCTTAACATGCAGGTCTGTTCATTTTACTCTGTCCCTTCCCCTTTCAAGGAGTTTCAGTGACTTCCTACTCCTCAGATAAAGATCAAAATCCTTTTTATGGCATGTACAGCTCTTCACAATCTGACTTGGACCCATTTTCCAGATGATAACACTTTAAGATTTGCACTTAAATGTTTGAGTATCCTTTAATATGACTCTAGTGTCACCTTATACATAAATATTTTCCCATCTCCTACTTGGTGCTACCGAAGTCAAGATGATGTTTTGTATTTACTTTGCATCATTTTGTATTAACTTAGGTTTGTACATATTGTTTCCTCCCAGGAATCTCCCTAAGGATAGTATGGAAGCTTTCGATTGCCTGTGTGATATGTATCTTGTATCATGACATGAACACTATGGAAATATACATTAGATGAAAGTGCCGTATAACCTATATCAGACTATTTACCACCTCAGGGTGGGGGGAGGAGAGTTAGGGATGGAGAAAATCTGAATTTTAAAATGTCAAGAAACAATTGCCAAAAGTTGTTTCTGGAAAAAAATAGGGGAAAAAATATAGGGTGGAAGCCCATTAAGTTTTCTTTTTTTCTTCTTGTAGGAATATTAAGACAACATTTTTTAATGCTTTGGTCTAAAGGTCTTTGTTTTATTCTTATTAAACACTTGATCAATTTGTTCTTATAGTAAAGAAAGAAATCAAAGGTATGTGGGAGACTCTACCTGAATATCATAAAATTTTTGTTTTGTTGAAGGTCACCAGGCCATGAATACAAATCTTTATTTAATTGAAAATAAGAGAAGTATTGGGGGCAGCTAGGTCCATTGAGAACCAGATAGGAGGTCTTGGGTTCAAATTTGACCTCAGATATCTGTCACTTAATCAATCCAGTCACTTCATCCCCACTGTCTTCTCCTTATTGCTCTTCTGCCTTGGATTCAAATAACAGTATTGATTCTAAGATGAAAAGTATGGGTTTAAAAAAAATAAGAGAAGTATGTCGTGTCTTTGGGTCAAAGTTATCTCTGGAGTACACCTTTGCAAGGGTTCTTAACCTGAAGTCTGTGAACTTCGTTCTTAAAACAATACTTGGAGGACTATATTTCAATATATCTCACTATGTTCTTTGTTATTTTATGTGTATTATATTGTTCATTAAATGATGATGATGAAGGTTAACACTTCTTTAGAGCTTACAACTGGCACTGTGCTTAGCCCTTAATAATTACCATTTCATTTGGTTCTCACAACAACCTTGGGAGGGAGGTGCCATTTTATACATGTGGAAATTGAAGCAAGCAGAGGTTAAGTGATTTGCCCAGAATCATGGTGCTAATCTGAAGCCAAATTTGAATTTAGGTCTTCCTTTTGACTCCAGGCTATCCACTGTGCCGTCTAGCTGCCCACTTAAAAGCATTATTCTGAGGAGTCCTAGGGACTGCTCAAAGGGGCCAAGACACACACACACACACACACACACACACACACACACACACACACACACACCTTAAAATTCCCAGCCTTCTGGGGAATGATTAAAGTGGGAACTGTTAAAGAAGGAATGTCTTTGTTAATTAAATGATTTGTCCCTTCCCTTTTGTTAAATTGGGAACCAGAACTTGATTTTTCCAGGAAGGCTTCTGTGCTGGCATACCTCCCAACACTAACACTTTAATAGTATTTTTTGGTATTGCTACCCACTCCACTAGCTCCCAACATTAATATTACTATAATTTTATTTGGTAAATAAAAACCCTTAAATTCAAAATATTTATCTCTATTTTACTTTATTATGGAATTTTGTCTTTTTGTCTCTTGAGCTCTATATTTTAAGTAGGAAACGTGCCGGGCAGTGAGATTTTTCAAAAGCAAGACAGACCTCTACCCCTTTGGATATTTATTTCTAAACAGAGATGCTAGATTTAGATAATTAATAACTGTTTCTGACAGACTTGAGCCAAACCAGCAGAGTACTGAGTTTTTTCTTCCACAGCAGGAGCTGTATCATTTATATCTTTGCATCCCCATCACTTAGCACACTTAAGGCATTTAATAAATGCGTGTTAAATTAAATTTAATCAATTCTCTTTGAAATCATATCATTTAAACAACAAGCATCTTGTTCCAACCTCTCAGGAAGTCCATACATAGGATGGTAAGGCTAGGGCGAAGGAGGCAGACCCTGGAGCTGATAGATTCAGCAATTGAAATGGATGATGCAATGGGAACTGATATGTGTATAATACTTTAAATTCTGTCAAGTACTTCCTCAGGTGGGTCCCTAATGATGCCCAGCACTCTCTGGCAATGTTGACTATGTTAGAGCTTTAAAATATATCCTCGTTGTGGGATTGATGGGGTGTGGATTCTCAGACAACCAACTTTGCCTAATGGAGCCTGGGCCCTATCTGAATTACCTTGTCATTGAACACTTGCTCTTTTGGTGAATTAATCCCGTCCTCTGAGGATAAAGCAGCAATAGTCAAATTATTTGGGGGTGAAGGAGGAGTCATGGATAGAACTCAATTTTTTGCCCCTTTTCCCCTCCAAGATGTCGCCCCACCTTACCCCTAGCCACCTTCCCTTTCAGTTAGAGCACCAAGAGAACAACTTGAATGCAGAGGTCCCTAGGATGCCCAGGCAGAGACAACCAATTCAATTCAATTTGACAGGCATGAAAAAGACTGATATAAACAGATGTAAAGTGCCTACTGCCAGCCAGAATCATGTTAGCCTCAGGATATAAGCGTGGCTAAGATAGAGTCCTTGCCCTCATGGAACTTATACAAATTGCGCTCATTCAGAAGAGATCATAAATGCTTGATAAAATGTCAGGTAGGGTCAGAGGATGGAAAAATTGTTGTTTCATGAATGAAGTGGCATTTGCTCTGGTCCTTACAGGTCAAATAGGATTGGAATGGATGGAAATGGGCAAGGTGGGGTTGGCAACATAGTTCACACCTAGGAAATGAGTGAAATGATGATAATAATCATAATAATTGCCAACCTTTAGGGGCAACTGGGTAGCTCAGTGGATTGAGAGTCAGGCCCAGAGATAGGAGGTACTGGGTTCAAATCTGATCTCAGACACCCTGGGCAAGTCACTTAACCCCCGTTGCCTAGCCCTTACTGCTCTTCTGCCTTGGAACCAATACTAAGTATTGATTCTAAGATGGAAGGTAAGGGTTTTAATTTAAAAAAAAAATTTCTAACCTTTATTTAATATCTACTTTATTTCATATCTACTAATATCTACTATTTATTTAATACCTAATAATAGTGCAGTTGATAGAGTGCTAGGGCTAGAGTCAGGAAGATGAGTCTGAGTTCGAATCCAGTCTCAGGTACTCACTATCTGTGTGAGTCACTTAATCATGTTTGCCTTAGTTCCTCATCTGTAAAATGAGCTGGAGAAGGAAATAGCAAACCACTCCAGTATCTCTGCCAAGAAAACCTTAAATGGGGTCAGGAAGAGTAGGACATGACTGAAAAATAACTGAACAATAACAATGACAATGTGACAGTCATTATGCTTACTGCTTAAACATATTAACTCATGAGATATGCAAAGGCAAAAAAATTGAATATGAAATGGAGGTAGCGAGGTGATCAAATAGATAGAAAACTAGACTTAGAGAGATCTAAGTTCAAATCCCACCTCAGATACTTACTAGGTCTTTGAGCAACTCACTTAGCTTCTCATTTGTTTAATCTTCTGTAAAGTAAGGGGATTAGATTCAAAGGCATTCTTTGTATGTTACATTTAGGATTCTAGAATAATATGGAAAAAATTAAAACCATGGATTAAGTTCAGAAGGCCCTGACAGCAAGATTAAATCAATCAATCAGAAATATAAACTAGGTCAAAGGAGAGTTTTGATCATTAGACAAAAACAGATGATTCCACACAGGAAAAATGATTGGTTGTAATGACCAGAAGCACTTTTAGACCTAAACATAATGCAGCAAGTCAATTCAAAATCTCTGGATCCTGAGGCAGCTCAGTTTGATGGTAGATGATCTCTAGCCAAATCCCTGAGGACAGTAACAGCTTCAGGGATCCTAACCCTTTATTTTGGGGGGGAAGTGTGGCCTATACAAAGATCTGATTCTTGATACTCAGCAAAGAATTGTACTAGAGGGGAATTTAATTAAGATTCTCTGAGGGATGAAAAAGATTTCTAGTAACCAGAAATTATAAGTTATCATTTGCCATGGTATGTCCTCTCCACATGTGTCTTGTAACCTTGTTAGCTATCCAAGGACCTTTCTTTGTTCAAAGAGAGGCTGACTCCTAGTTTTAGGGGAATATTTTGTACCAATTGTTCTTATTAATCAATTTTAGTAACTAATTTAAAAAAAACAATTGAGCCATTGTCTGATAATCAGTTGGGGCTCATAAGCAACAGTATTATCTGTTTATTAGAAGATATATTAGATAACACCTTATAGAAAAGATATAAATAGTCTATTATTAATTAGAATACTAAGGATAGTAGCAACAACTCTGGGGATCAGGCTAGTAGGACTGCTGAACTGTGGGGGCTTTATCTGAGATAATTTTCAAGCTCTTTGCATTTATAAGGGCATGGTAGTGAGTATCTTCTATGTGAACTTAAAAATTTTTTTTTAATTTGGAAAATTTTATTTAAATAATTAATTTAGAATATTTTTTCTATGGTTAAATGATTCATGTTCTTTCCCCCCAACCCCTTCCCATAGCTGACATGCAATTCCACTGGTTTTTACAGGTGTAATTGATCAAGACCTATTTCCACATTATTGATATTTGCACTAGGGTGATCATTTAGAGTTTATATCCCCAATCATATCCCCATCAACCCATGTAATCAAGCAGTTGTTTTTCTTCTGTGTTTCTATTCCCATTCTATGTGAACTCTCGTTTTTGGATACCATAGTTTTCAGGAACTCACTAGAGGAAAAAGTAGTATTTTCCCCATTTTTGTTTTTAAATTGTAATTTGACCTTTGTGTGAAATAGTTCTTTCTCTCAAAGAATTTACATTCTAATTGGGGGGAAAACAACATCCAGAAGGTCAACTAGAGGATAAAAGAAAAGACTCAATGGTGTTTAGGTTGTGTAATTGGAAAGAACAGATTCTGGCAAGTTCATGATGGGACCAATGAGGAAAGAACTCCCACAGTGGATCTGATAAATATCAATACAGAGAAGATTTATATGAACAGAGGCAATAGGAAGTAAGAAGAATCATGAAAATAACATGAATAATGGTTACAATGTAAATAACAACAATAATGAATCCTTGAAATTGAATATTGTGAAAATATAACCAAGTTTACTCTTGATCAAAAGGTCTGAAAATTCAGTTCCTTCCATTCTTTGTAGAGACAGAAGGGTCAATGGGACTACTGGAGTGATACACTGTATATAATTTCAGAATTAGCCAACATGTTAACTGATTTTGTTGAACTTTCCCTCTTTTTTATTTTTTGTTATAAGGAAAGGGAGAGGGAAATGAAGATAATTTGAAGATAAAACAAAATATAAAATTCAATATGTCAATATAAATTAACTTTTTTAAAAAGCCCAAAGACAAAACAGCCAGGACAGTTTGAGATAAATAAAGGAGATAGTTCTTGGTATGCTAGTGGAAGTGCCAAATTTATGCAGTGTGCTAATGTTAGATAAGGCTGGAAAGGAAGGATAATTTTAGAGACTGCTACAGATGCCAGGCTGACCAACTTGGATGCTTTTATTATTATAGTTTTTTTTAAGAAACCTATGATTGCAGTGGTGTAGGGAACTCTGGTGAAAATGTTCTTTACCTGTGCACATTAACATCAGTTTATTCTGTAATTTATTTTCTTAGAGAGTTTTCTGAGGATACTGAGAAGTTAAGTGACTTGTCCACAGAAGCATGATCAATATGTATTAGAAGCAGGCCTAGACTTTGAGTATATAACATTAAAGAAAAATAGTCCCTGCCCCTAAGATACTTACATTCCACTTATCAAGATTTGGTATCTATTTAACTGGAATAGTGAGGTCCTTAAGAGAAACAGAGGAGTTTGGAGGAAGGGTGAAATTAGGGGCAAGGGAGAATAATATAACATGTTTTGCATTTAATAAGTTTAAGATGTCTATGAGACAATAAAAGTAGATGTCTCTCAGGCAGTTGACAATGTAGGATGATAATTCAGAAGTTGAATTAGGGCTGAATATGTGTATTTTTGAGTCATTTGTATATATTCTTGCACCCATAGGAGTTTATGAGAATAACAAGAGAAAAAAAATAACAGAGAACTCATTACAGAATCTTGGTAAGTAACAATTAGTGGGTGGTAGATGCATGATGTGCAGTTAAGGTGGTACAGTGGATAGAGAACACAAGACTTGGAAAAAGGAAGACTAACTTTTATGATTTCAAATTCAGTCTTAGACACTTTCTGGCTACATTACTCTGGGCAAGCCACTTAACCATTTTTATTTCAGTTCCTCATCTGTAAAATGAGCTGGAAAAAGAAATGACAGGCCATTCCAGTACCTCTGACAAGAGAACCCCAAAATGGGGTCATGAAAAGTAAGACATGACTGAACAACAAAAACAATGAAAACAAACTAAGATATATGATAATCTAACAAAGAGATTCAGAAAGAGGGATCTTATAGAAAGAGAACTAGGAGAGAACATTGACATAGATGTTGAGAAAGAAGAGAACTGCTACTGGGTCATGGTCATACCATCAAAAGCTTCAGAGAATTAAGGAAGGATGAGGAATTAGAAAAGGTCTTGGAATTTAGTAATTAAGAGATCCTTATTAACCTCTGAGAGAACAGTCTAGGGTTGGGATAGAAGCCAAATTCAAAGTGTTGAGAAGTGAGTGGGAAGTAAGGCAAGGAATGTGTAGAGGTTATTGTTTTCTCCTAGAAATTTGACTAAAATAGATTGAGATTATAAGGCTAAATGAAAGATTTTAAAATATGTTGGAGATGTGGACACATTTATAGTTAAGACCCAATAGATAAGGAGATATTAATGGTTAGGAGAGAGGGAATTATCAAGGAAGAATATCTTTTCATCAGAAAGTCTAAAACAAAATGGAGAATGGAGAGACATATAGTGGGGTTTTTCTGTGTGAAGAAGAGGGAAAGGTAGCAAGGAGAAAGGACTTTCTTCTCAGCATCTATCTGAAACTGAAACACAAGTAGTAATAGAAAATTCGAGTTGCTAGATGCAGAATGGGGGGAAAATCAAACAGTTAATCATGAACCCCAACTTCCAGAGTTCCAGGATGACTGGCATTGTGTTAGTATAGGGATAATAGAATTGTCCATTCCTTTTCTCTCTAAGCTATGAATTTAGGCAGTAGGACCTGAATTCATGTTAAAGAGAGGAGATTTACTGGTCTTTTCCATTATTTAGCAGCAAAAGCTCTACAGGTGAATATCTTTTATAATAAGTTAATGGTCATACTGGAAAATGAAAAAAAAACCAACCCATGTGGAAAACTTATTTATATGAAGTCAAATGTATTGAAATTAAATTTTGGAGTAGAGTTATTTAGTCTTTGATCTTAAATGGGCAGTAATATAACTGCTGAAAAATGAGCCCCAAGATACCTCAAGTTTGAGCATGTTTCTCCAGAGTAGACACAGGTCTCAGGTCTTAGACCAGCACTGGTCTCCACTGTTGCAAGTGTTAACAGCTGAGATGTAGGTCTTTGACATTCACACCAGTCCAAGGATGGGGACTTTGGTCCTTTTTTAAGAACAGAGAGGATTCTTACTTTCCATGAACACTATGAGGTTCCTTTTACCTTTCAAGATCTATGCCACATGAGGCTCAAGAATCAGAGGCTAGACTTAAAATTTAACTTTATAGTAATCCTTTTTTCTGATATGTGTAAGAGAGAGAAAAATTCCTATCTGAAATTCCATAATGGAAGAGTGAGGGGGAGATTTTTTAGATGGGCTTTTATCTATAAGCTCATAACTTTTGTCAAATAACAAGTGGGTGAAGACAAAATCAATTTTAGAAATCCAAGGTCAGTGATGAATCACTTGAATATTTATGGCAAGACTAGAATACAAAAAACACACAGATATGTTTATGTATCCTTAATCCATTACGAAGTTTTTCAGATTCAGTGGAAATAATAGAGTATTGGCAAAGGAGTATAAAAAATTTCATTTCATATATTCTTTAGCAGGGAATCTAGCTCTATTTGGTCCTGCCTGTAAGACATATCTCTAAGCAAGAGGAATCATCAGTTTGCTCTTTCTTCTACTTTAAATATATACTGGTTTAACATGAAACAAAGAAAGGCCTCTTTAATAAAACAAACCAAGAAACCACAGGTGTTTTTTGTATTCTGCTGGGAGATTGGGGGAGGCATAGCTTACTCTTGAATTGCTTAGCCAAAAGAAAAGTTATCACTTAAACAAAAGAAAAATTACATGTTTGTGTGTATGAAATACCATTATTGATTTAGAAAAATTAAGATAATCAAAGAATCTATTTTAACAAATATTCCCACCTGGGATCTTAATGAAGAGAGTGATCTCATAATTCTAGAATGGAGATGGTCACAGTGATTATCTTTAAAAGGGGGAGGGACCACTGGTAAGCACTTCCTCAGCTGATTGTCTTTGAGAGCAGAAAGATTATTTTCAACCATTCCCTCAAAGCGATTATCTTAACTGAAAATTTCATAGGAGGACATGAAAAGAAAACCTCTGCATGGCTTTCCCTCTGCTGCTATTGAGAAAAGCTGAGGAGTCTGGGCTGGGATGTGAGGAGAGATGGTTATTTTGAGAGGAGATCCACTAACCTGTAACTGTTCCTATGCCCTTGAATACAAATCCTTACTTGTTCAGGACTGAGAATTTAGTGCCATTCAGTATAAATTAGATATGGCTTATTTAATACTTTGTGTATCAGGATGTCATACATCTATGAGATGGATCAGACAAGTTAAAAAATGAAATCTAAAAGACCTCAACTACCCCAAAGTCTCATTGTGAACTCACAACTGGCCCAGGATGATAGTGGATGAAGTAAAGCCAGAAGACACCACAAATGTGGAGAATACCCCAAAACCAAGATTATATTTGTTGCTTCTCAGTAGAGAGTTGCCCAGGATTGTCTGTTATTTGGACAATCAGTGCCTAAACGAGAGTTGACTCTGCTTACCCTGACCCATTCCTATCCCTAACCCAAATATTCTTTTTGGCTGCCACTCCTTTGGAGCAAATTTTTTTTACTTCTGGTTGGCTATTTGTCTAGTCTTTCATAATCTCTGGCTACTTTCCGAGTCTTATAAGGAAGGGAGAGGCCACATTATCCTGCCCTGCCCAGCCCAGCCACAAGGGGTTAACCTCCCTGGGGAAAGGTTAAGTATAACTCAGTGTGACCTCTCTCTTTCCATTGAACAATGGAAAGAAGCACCTTCTCCCTGGTAACCTTTGGAGGCTGTGATTTAATTGCCAGCTTAGCTCAGTCATTCAGGAGACTGACAATGGGCTCCTTCTGGAAGAAATGAAATGACAAGAGTCTGAAGGGCCTGGGGAAAGTTCAGCCCTTGGCTTGGTGACTTTTTGCCTCAAAGGCCACCTGGGCGCCTGTAGCAAGCACACAATGGCTGCCTTCTAGAAATCAAAATGCCCTATTAGTAGGGCTGGAGGGGTGAGACAAGAGGTGCCCATCAGTGAGTAGGGAGGTCTGCACTCTGCTGGGGAGGATGAGGAAGGGCCTCTGGAAGCCGGGAGTCTATCTATTTCCCTGACGATATTGGCCCAATATGTTGCTATGGTTAAAAAGGTCAACAAAATGTTGGCTAACTTAGGGAGAGGTATTGGGAAAAATTCAATTGAGCTAAATTTGATGTTTATTAAGTCCTTTCCATGCACAGTGATATTCTAGATTCTAATGGAGATTGAAAGTTTATATAAGACTCAATTATTTCTTTCATAGAGCTGACTATCTAGGAGAGTGATAAAACCCAAATAGAACTATCATATACACTATTACATGATAATTACATTAGAGAAATCCAAAGTAAAGTGCTATGAGTGCTTTGAGGGAGTACAGGTTGTTAGTGACAGAGGAGAGCAGGAGGGGTTTCCTGAAGGAAGAGGATTCGAATTGGACTTTAAAAATGAGCAAAGGTTCAACAATGGAAGAGGCATGAAGTTGGGAGAGCATGATATTTGAACCATTAAAGACAACCTCTGGAATGCCTGGATCCAAAAATTAGTTATTAATGAATTGATTTCATTTTGAAAGAATATCTTTATTGAAGCTCTCCAGGGTTCTGAGCTTGGCCCTGGCTGTTTAATGAATGCTTTTATCACTGACTTGGATAGAATAGATGGTATACTTATGCAATATACGTGTAACATCTCCTTTAGTCACTCAGCCCTGGTAATGGCAAGTTGGATCCCCAGTGGAGTAACAACTACCTTTGGTTTTAGGAATTTTGTAGGGCTTTACTTCTAAAGCTACAGCCCAAGACCCCTGCTGGTGTGCTCATCTTTCGCAGTCAACCAATAGACGCACATACCTGAAAGCAAAGGCTTTTAAAAATATGGTATGGTAAGAGCATTGGCTGCTAAATGTCTTCTTAATTAACCAGAGGCATACTCTTACTCTGCAATATTGGTAGAAAGACTGAGTATTTATATTGAGTACACCAGTAGTGAGGCATACATATAGGGTACATAGGGTCCAGGAAACTCTTATCTCCATCACTGAAAGCCATTTTTTTTCATTTTTCTTCTGGTAGTGATACCCCAATGATGCTCTTCCTTTGCTTCGGTGTCTCTCTGCCTGGCAAATCATTTAGCTCAACTTTCTCATTCTGCTTGTTTGTGCAGCACAACTAGCATCACCAGATCTAATTATCTCTTGATTTTAGAGATGACTATCTTCTCTGTAGCTTCAGTTCATTTTGCTCAGAGTTGTCTCTGCTGACTGTGTCTGCTGCCTGTTGAGTATGGTGGCTCTTACTGGGTGAGTCATTGTTATTTTTTGTCCTTCATTTTGAAGAGGATCAATGGCATCATGGGCTGATGACTTGGCTCACTCATGAAATATATTAAGTGGGACAGAATTGCACAAAATCATCAGCCTCATTTTCTCTTTCAGAATTATCCAGGTCCATGAGCAATACAAAAGTCAGGATGGGAGGCAGCTAGGTGGCTCAGTGGATTGAGAGCCAGACCCAGAGACTGGAGGTCCTGGGTTCAAATGTGGTCTCAGACACTTCCTACCTGTGTGACCCTGGGCAAGTCACTTAACCCCCATTGCCTAGCCCTTACCACTCTTCTGCCTTGGAACCAATACCCAGAATTGATTCCAAGATGGAAGGTAAGGGTTTTATTAAAAAAAAAAGTCAGGATGACTGGTGAAGTCCTGGAATGCAGTGAATGACCCTGAAGATTTCTATGTCTGACTGGGCTCTAATAAGAGCTCCATAGTGCCCGCTTCAGCCACCTTCTTGGTAGCTCGAACAAATTATTCTCATCTGCCCATTCTACCAGGGGAGTCTTCACATGCTTGGGATAGACATCTCCCTAAATCACTGACAGGTTTGAGGGCCTGGTGGTTATCCTCAACCTGGTTTTGCCCATCTACCAAGATGGTGTACCAGGGTGTGGCTGCTGCACATGCAACTAGTTCCTTAGAGCTTCAAGCGAGAGTTGAGTGATAGATACCAAAGGTATATGAGCAGTCCTGAAAAGGGGGTGTATGGGATGTTCAAAGAGGACTAGCACCTTTGGTATGAGGACTGGTTGGGTAAATATCTCTGATGTAAAGCTGATAGGAGAGGGAGAAAGAGAGGAGAGTTAGATAATCCTTTCTGCCTTATACCCTCTTGAATAAGTTTAAAAGAAAAAGCAAAGAGCAGTCTTCTCACTAGAGGTAGGTTCCTCTTTTCTGACCTGCTAGGAATATACTCAAACTGTTCCTTTCCTAACTTTAGTGCTACAGTTGGCTTTTTCAAGCTAGTAGAGGTGTGACTGATCATTTGAAAGACAATGGCAAAACTGCCCTACTCATTCCAACAAACCTCTAAATGAGAAAAAAATGAAAAGTCTCCTTAGTAATTTGTTCAATCCCTTAATACATTGTGCCTCTATTACCGAGACCTATGAATTCATCAACAAAGTTGGAGAGAAATCAATTGTTCAAAGGCATCCAGACCAACTCTTCCCTACTCCTCACAAATACATATATAATAAACCAGAGAGGCAACATATGGATGTTGGAATCAGAATCCCAAAGATCTCAATGGGCTCGAATGTTTGATGGAAAGGACGAAGATAACATTTAACAGGGATAAATGTAAAATTGCATATTTGAGTTAACAAAACTTAGAAGTATATGTTGGGGAAATGTATAGCTTGACAGCTATTTAGTCTATCAGTAATTGGGGTTTTAAAAGACACCTCACTCAAAATGTGAAAATAATGTGATACTATAGTTTAAAAAAAGTACATTCAGAGTGACATAGATAAGCAAGACAACTTTGGAACTAATGTATTGAATTTAGTATATTAAAAAATAAGGTATACATAATATACCAAAAATATATAATAGGTTCCTATAGTTTCAATGTTTGGTGGATGTTATGGGGCTATTTTTTCAAGCTCCACTAGCATTGGCAGGCTAGTGGCAGGCAAGAAGACAGATGCCATACTTTGTCTTAGGGTTTTAGGGGTTGTTTATGGATCCCCTGAGGGATTCGTTATCTCTTACAAGCTCCCATCAGTGTATTTCCTTCATGATTAGCAATTGATATCAATTAACCAGCCAGACAATGAGCTTGTAAAAGGGGGGGTTTACTAATGTGGCATAGTAAGAACTGGGTACAAAAACATCCTTTAAAAATGTGTGTGAAACATTCTCCTACTAGTACATACAGAATCCAGGGAAAGTGGGCTCAAGTTTAGACAACACTTAGGACAAAAGGATAATGCATAGCTCCTGGTTGCTAAAAGTTCTTCTCTGCCTTTTGAGGTGTGGGCATTGCTGTAGTACCCCAAATATATTGAAACTTTTCTTCTGGGCTCTTGAGTTTTGAATCTACATCATCACATCTAGGCTGTTTGTAGTTCCTGATGTAAATATTGTAGTCAATTGTTCCAGGAATGAGAAGAGGCTAATGTAATAGTATAATCCCCAATCGATTATTTATTTAGCACTTACTATGTGCTAGACACCGCAAAATGCTAGCAACATGAAGAAAAAGCAAAAACAATCCCTACTTTTAAAAACCCCTACCTTCCTTCTTAGAATCAATACTAAATATTGGTTCCAAGGCAGAAGAGTGGTAAGGGCCAGGCAACAGAGGTTGTGACTTGTCCAGGACAACACAGTTAGAAAGAGTCTGGGGTTAGATTTGAACCTAGGACCTCTCATTTCTAAGTCTGGCTCTCAAGTCACTAAGCCACCTAGCAGCTCCCAGCAGTCCTAACTCTTAATGATTTAATTTAATGTAATATAATTTAATATAAACTTAATTTAATATAAATAAAATACATACAGAAAAATAGAGTAGGTAAAAATATATACAGAAGAGATGGGAGGGCACCTTAGAGGGAAAATTTCTAGTAGCTAGGATTAGGACAGATCCCCTTTAGAAGGTAGAACTGAAATTGAATCTTGAGGAAAGTCAGAGAAAGGTGAGAAGAGAAAGCATTCCAGCCCTGAGGGACAGCCAGCATGGAGAGAGGAAATGTGAACAACATGTAATAATCTTGGCAAATTTTAAAGAAGCTTAGTTCAATAAAAAGAGTATTTCATAGGGAGTCAAAAGTTGTTGTTTAGTTGTTTTTCAGTCAGATCTGACTCTTCATGACTCCTTTTGGGATTTTCTTGATAAAGATGCTGCAGTGTTTTGCCATTTTCTTCTCTAGCTTATTTTAGAGTGAAGTGACTTGATCAAAGTCATATAAGCTAACAAGTATCTGAAGTTAGATTTGATCTCAGGAAAAGGATTCTTCCTGACTCTAGGCCTGTACTCTCTCCCCTGTGCCACCTTGCTGCCCCATGGATAGTGTCAGCTGATTTGGGTTCAAATCTCAGTTCTACCACTTATTTCATATGACTCTGGACATGTAATTTCCTTTTCTGGCTCTTATTTTTCTCATCTGTAAAATGAGGAGATTGAAGTAGATGGTCTTTAAGAAGTCCATCATCATTTATACTAGACTATATAGACAGCAAGTGGTGGTACTGCAGATACAGGTTGTGAGGATTAAATGAAATAATATATTTGTAAAAGGATTAGCATGTACTAGATGCTATATTAATATGGCATACAGTAGATGTTAGATAAATGCACATAATATACTAGCTTGGCATTGAGTAAGTACCCTTCCCTAGAGTGTTGGCTGTGGAGAACAATTGGTTGAAGAGAATGGGTGCCCTACCTTTTACAAAAAGTGATATGTCTGAACCCAGAATGAAATTTTGGATGAACAGAGATAGAACAGAATTCTCTCTCTAAGAGATTCTTAGAGAATGCTTTATCAGTTCTTCCTTTACAACTGGGATAATAGAGACTCAGAGACTTTCCCAAAGTCATATGACTATCTGTCTGTCTGTCTATCTATCTATTTATCTATCTGTCTATCTATTGATATATGCATGTATCTTTGTATCTATGTATGCATTTATCTGTCCTTTTTACCTCCCTCCCTTTTTTCTCTCTTTTGTCTTCCTTTCTTTCTCTCTCATCTATTATATGTATGAATGATGTGGAAAGGACAATGTGGACTTGTCCACCTGAAACACTAGACAAAGGTGGAGGAAAGGGGCTTTTGAAATTTGAATGAAGTCAGTTTGGTACTAATAAACGGAAGTGTCCCTTCACACAGCAGGCAATAAGCTTATGGAACTCATTACCCCAGGAGGTGGTACTGGTAGGAGATATAAATGAATTCAAAAAGGGTTAGGACAAATTTGTGAATGACAACAATGCATACATGACTACTGAGAAGAGCCAGAATGTGCCTGGCATTTCAGGGGCTGTAAATAAGGACAACATTTCCCATGTCCACATTTTCTGCTTGCTACAGAAATAGGACCAAGTGTGCCATGATTTGACCTAGGGTGGCAATTTCTACTTTTCTAGGTGAGCCAGGCTGAACTGAGAAAATGTAAGGAATTAGGAATCCATAGACTGTGGCACATGACCCACTCACCCATGCTGAACATCACTAGATGCCAGGTGAATGTCCACGAGCCATACTTTTCCTAGGCTTGCTATGTGTTCTGGACATGGAACTGTGCATGCCTTTCATGCTCATTAAAGTGCTGGGCTAAACATAGCATCAGAATTGCAGAGGGATCTAGAGGCCTGGGCCTGGAGGCCTGTTCCAATAGGTCCAGCAATTCTTGAGAGATTTTCTGAGTGATGAATCATATCTCTTGGCTAGGTGACTGACCTTTCCCAGGGCTTCCTTAAGGCTGAGTTATTGCCCCTTATACAATACAATTCTGCTTTTCTGAAGAAAGAAAAAAATCAAGGAGAAGAATCAGAGGGAAAGGATGGAGTCTGGAGAGGTTTGAAGCTACCAGGCCGTCAGGATTGATTCCAAATTTTCTTTGGAATCCACTGCCTGCTCTCTTGGGTTTAGAAAGCATGATTTGGCTTTGATGACATATGTTAAGTGCCTCGCTTAAAGGGCTATACGGGGTATCCCAAAAGTCTTAGTGTGGTTTTAAGCTAGTATATATTATATATTAATATTAAGCTATTATATATCACATAAATTAATATTAGGCTATTATACATTATATATTCTATAAATGTTAGTGCTTATTATTAGCGATTAAAGTGGGTGAAGGGGATGAGCACCAAGTTAATCAGCTGTAGTTGGTCTATGCTTGCCTTTTGGATAGGGGTAAGGAAGGCATCTTTGCCTGTGAGCACGTGGTTCCCGTGCACTCATGTGTGTGGTGCATGCTCATGGCAGAGGATTTATTCCACTGATTATGCCAGCGTGTTCTGTTGGGGGCAGCGCGTGTGACAGAAACATGGCATGCCAATAAAGAGTGTCTTTATGGCACTGCTGACTGCCCTGGTTTGTGTGTCTCCAGCTGGAGATAAAGTCAGGAGAGATGGATTAGCCCCTGTCAGGAGTGAGGTACAAAATGGAAAGGAGCAAGGTGCCCAGCTAGGACTCCCTTGTCCAATGAGAATCCCAGGCCACTTCGTAAGAGAAGCGGGACCCGGCATACAATAGTGCTTGTAAATGCCTCCTGTGGCAGTGAGGGATGCTTTGTATGTGTCCTCAGATTCCCAGCCTGTGTGTATGAAAGCCTCTTTCTAGGAAAACTCTAGTGTAAATAGGAAAAGCATAGTCCAATCTCCACATCTAATTACAAAGAAAAGTAAATCACCAAACAAAATTAGTTGTAAGAATCTTAATTATCTCTACAAAGAGTAATTAAAAATCAGAATAGGAAGTGACCATGCCAATGGCCTTTGGCCCTAAGTCTGCTCTGTTTCCATCATGGATCCTAGTTTCTCAGGCTGTCTTTAAGGAGCAGGGGTGGGAATGGGAAAATAGGGGACAAGGTCATGGGGGCCAGGCCCCCCAAAATACAATCAAAGGCTACAATAAGAATGGGACATGTGCTGACGGGGTTGAATTGACTCAAGGAATTTTACACCTATTTCTAACTTGGCACATTCTGTTTCTAGGTCATTTCTTTTACCTCCCCCACTCCTTTTCCTTAGTCCTGAAGGCCCAGGTATGATAGCAGAATTAGAATAAACAGATGGACCTCTAGTGTAACTGGCTCTGAGCCGGAAATTCTCAAACCAATTGATGATAACAAGACTAGGGTTCCAAGCTATTGGCTGTCTGTGGGAACCTCCCTGGCTTTGCTTGTCTCTTCTGTATAGCTCTTTATTTATTTATTTATTTGAATAGTAGCATCATATAAATAAAACACCATTACAAAAATGTCGCAGAAAGTTCAAACCTATTCATTATCCATTTCGTACAGATTAAAATTGCCATCAAGGCTGCTTGGTTTTGACTTGCGTTCTCTTCCTTTTAATGAGCCGGATAGAGAAGGCAAAAGATGCTAATTCATCCTTACATCTCTATCATATCTCCCCTTTTACTATATAAAGCATCAAGGTCGCATTCTGGGGAAATGTCTTTTTACCAAAGGTGCTATAATAATAATGAAGAAGCAATTTGTTTCAGCAAACTGCCTGCAGTAATGAGGCTTAATTATAACCATGTTATTAATACCGCTGCTTAAGGTAATTCACTTCTGAGCGGGGTGCAGAACAGTAAACTATAATTTAAACAAGAATCGAGACCTAATTTAAATCATCAGATCTGCAGTGGAAAAGGCAAACAGAATGACTGTAATGCGCACGTGATTTAGAGCAACCCCCACCACCCCCACCCCCACCCCGCCCACACCTCACCCCTTCCCCATTTTGTTTCTGGGAGATGTCATCGATTGTTGGAGTCAGGCCTCTGGGGATCTGGAGTCTTGATTCATTTCAACCTCTTTCTGAAGGGCTGGGACAACTAACTGACAGCCCCTTGTGTATCTACAGGTAAATTCCCTGATGACACTGAATTCTGTTCCCAACATGGAAAGGTAGGCAGGTGTCCAGTTATGTCAGCAGAGAAGTTCTTAGAATTATGGAGTGCCAGACCTAGATGAGACCTTAGAAATCATCTGTCTAGTCTATAGCCTCCATTTTACAGATGAGAAAACTGAGATCTAGAGAGGGTAAGTGACTAAGGTAATTTCTAATTGGCGATATTTAGAGGCGTTGCAGATACAGAACTAGATTTTAATGACTTTCAGTTTAGAGATCTTTCCACTGAACTATCATCTATTAGTCACATTTCTTTTCTTTGTGAGTATTTTCTAGAGATTCCAGATCTAGAACTGGAAGGGACTTTAGAGATTATCTAATTCAAGTCCCTCATATTACATATAAGGCAACTAAAGTCTAGAGATGTTAAATGACTTGCCCAAAATCACAAGAAGAAAAACTGAAATATTAACCCAGGAATTCTGACTCCAGAGCCAACACTCTTTGCCCTATACATTTCCATTTCCCTCAGGAGATGCTCATTCAAACGCTCCTAAAATATCATCATGTTCAAAGAGGAAAATCCAAAGATCACTCAGTCTATTTCCCTATCTCATTCTTTATTAAAAAAAACACTCATCTTCTGTATTAGGAATCAATACTACGGATTGGTTCTAAGGCAGAAGAACAGCAAGGTTAGACAATGGGAGTTAAGTGACTTGCCTAGGGTCACACAACTAGAAAATGTTTGAGACTAGATTTGAACCCAAGACCTCCTGTCTCTAGGTTGGCTATCATCTGTTTCATTATTCTTAAAGTATTCATGGCTGACATGTATATGGATACACATCCTTGATAATCAATAAGAAACCTATTCATTCCTTTAACAAAGATTCATTGGGTACTTAGTATGTGTAAGGTTATCTAGTCACTAGAGTTCTCCATATGACATTCTCGTCATTTTTCTTGTTTGGTTTTGCAAAGGTTCTAACACTAATCCCAATTTTGGTTTTGACAATTTCTCTTCTTGTTAATATTGATAGATTTTACGTCATAGAGTATAGAGAGCTGAGGTAGAAAGACCTCAGTTCAAGTTCTGCCTCTAACTCTGAGCAAATCACTTAGATTCTCAGTGCACTAGACACTTCTCTAGTGCCATAAATTATGTAAAGTTCTGACTTCTGAAATCTATTTGCACATTTCTCCAAATAAAATGGTACAGGCAACTTGGAGAAGGCCATGTACCCAGACCTGAAGTAAGTAGAAATGGAAAGCACGGCAAATGTACTCAGGTATATTTCTGCAGTTATATCAGTGTTAAATTGTAAACAGTAAAATGTTGCTTTTGTTTGTAATTGCAATTTCAAATAAAAAGAAATTATAAGAACTTATTGGAATTGATGGATTAGTGACAGAGGCACTCCATCACTCTTCTTTCTGGGAGGCAGTCTTCCAAGAAAGGGCAGCTTATCAACTGTTGGATTATTTAGGTGTGGATCTGCCTAGATTCAGGGCGATAAATGAGATGACCTTTCATTATCACTTCCATCCCTGGCCTTTTATGGCTCAACGATAAATCATAAATGACTCTGTACACAGGGGTCACTCACTGAATGCCATTAATAATGGACTGTTTCCTATGCATTCATCCACTTACTAGTTAGTACCAGCTGCCTAACTGGAACTCTGTCCGTGGTCCTGAAAAAAAAGGATAGCACCTAAATGTCTGAAAACGCCTGTTCGCCTATGCCTTTACTAAGACTACATCATTCATGTCTAGGTATGGGGTCTCATTTTTCTATCTCTACTGGATGTTCCCCTCATCCTTCTCCCCAGATTATGTACTGCTCACCATGGTTCTGTGAGGACCATGAATTAATGAGACTATGAATTTGAAGCTGAAAACAGCCAAATCCAGACATTTACTCTAAGGGGATTTTTCCTCCCCAGGCTCTGGAGAACTTTTCTGAAAGGTTAACTGTTTTATGAAATTTAAAATGGGGTGGGGTTCAGAATTGCTCAGAATGTAATAGAACTATCTGGCTCCTCACTGCAGAGCTGTGGGGAAGAGACTCTGATTTCCAGCTCCTTGACTCACTTTTCCCAGGGTCCTGCCCCCTCTCAAAGCTAGCCTTCCCTCTGCTTCCTCAGTTGTCCTATGCTATTCCATCTCCTCTGAAAGGTTTTTGTTTATTTGCTCTGCTGTTATCCTGCACTCTCTCTTCATTTCCCTCCCTCCTTTGCCCCTTTCCTAGACACCTCTCCCCTGCTGGATCCCCAAATTAGTAGGGGAGCTCTGTGATGCCAAGTGACAGCAAATTATGTCTCCAGCTGGTAGAAATCATCATGCTTTGGCCATGCTGAAATAGCAAAGCTCAGAACTGCAAGACTGCGCCCATACTGCACTGGGCTGACTCACTCTTTCTTCGGTACACATACATACAATGATTTACATGTATAATGCACAAACAGACAAATTTACAATTACCAACCTGCATGATATCCACAAGAAATACTTAGGCACACATGTGTAGCCATACTATACATATAGGCTATAGACATAAACACATTTAACAGATGTGCAGTCAAAGACAGACCTGTACTGGTATAGAGCCTTGCATTATACAGTGATGTAGGGTATTCAGTACTTACACAGATGCACACAGAATGACATGTACACAATATACATGCATAAATGTATAGCACAACACATGGGCACACATACACACACATACAAAGGAGGACTTATACAAGTATAACTAGAATAATGTATATACAGCTACATCTGACACGTCGATTGTCTACCTATATAATATTGATGCAAACATGCTGAATTCATACACATACAGACATATACCAGAGAAGTACCTTGCACATAATAGGCTCCTAGTTAATGTTTGTTGAATAAATGCAATAAATATACATCCCTACACAGTCACATACATACACAAATTTTCCCCATTACCTTCCCCCTTAAAAATGCAAGATCTTCCCTCTCTAATTATAGGGGCAGATGTTTGGGGGCGGTGGTTTATTTCAATACTGGAGACATCCTGAACCTTTCTAAATAACAACACTTGGAGAATCTGAGACAGAACTGGAGATTAGAGATGGGGTGGGGGGATAATGAGGAGGCAGGGAGAGTAGTGTCTGGAGCATTTCTCCTACGGGGGAAAAAATAAAAAGTCCCCTCCATCAGTGTTCCATTTCCCTGCAGCCTCCCGCAGGCTGTTTCATCTCATATTATGTGAGCTCCAAGGGGGTGTCCAATTTGAGGAACAATAACTATAAAGTCATTTGTAGTGCCCTGCTGTGGCAGCGTCTGATCGCCTGAGCCAGGCACTACACTGGCTTGGTTCCTTGGAGCTGACCCTGACTTGGGGGCCCTTTGCTGTAAGGCTCTACCTCAAGCTGGATTTACCCTCCATTCCCTCTAGTCTTTGCTGCTCCTTTTGAAGAAGGAGGGAGGGGCAGTGAGGGTCCTCAGGGCTCAGTGGAAAATGTACTAGACTTGGGGTCACAAAACTTGAGTTTAGGTCATGACATTTATATTTACCACTTGTGTGAATCAGGGCAAGTTATTTAATTTTTATGTACCTTCTCTGTAAAATGGGGATAATACTATGTTTACTATATACATCATAAGATTTTTATGGAAGGAATTTCACTGGAAAGTGTCAAAAAGCACTATAGGAATATAAACTTCTATGGGGGCAGCTAGGTGGCCCAGTGAGAATCTGACTGAGAGATGGGAGATCCTGGGTTTCAATTTGGCCTCAGATATTTCCTATCAGTGTGACTGGGCAAATCATTTAACCCTCATTGCCTAGCCCTTACTGCTCTTGTACCTTGGAACCAATACACAGTACTGATTCTAAGGTAAGGGTTCAAAAATATACTTCTAATGACATTACTAATAATATCCTAGCACAACTTCCTATTCTCTATGTTAAATTTCTGGCCATTCTTTCCTTATTCCTGAATACAATTAAGTAGATGGATTTTGGTTGTTTTCAGTCATGCCTGACTCTTCTTGACCCTGTTTGGCATTTTCTTGGCAAAAATCCTGAAGCAGTTTTCTATTTCCTTCTCTAGCTCATTTTATTGATGAGAAAACTGAGTCAAAAAGGATTACATGACCTTGTCCAGGGTCATACCATTAATAAGCATCTGAGGTCATATTTGAACTCAGGAAAATAAGTCTTTCTGACTCCAGGACCATCATTCTGTCTAATGTACCACCTAGCTGGTCTTGGGATGGGTTAGAGTATGAAATATTTTTTGACATAGCACATAGGATTTTAAAAATATATAATTCATATGCAACTTAACTTCTTTCTCTGCTCTTTGGATGAGCTCCCTGTGTGCCATAAGTCGACTGAGAACTAACCCTGGATCATAAAGGAGATTATATTTTGTCATTTAAACCTGCCCTGAACCTCTCTGTGACTTCTTTTCCTCTTCTCTATTACTGCTCCACTCAGAATGTTCATGTTGTTCCAGTAATTCTTAAGATACAAATTCATTGATCTGTAGTTTTTTTCCTCTGTTTTTGGCCTTGACCTGCCTGGTTTGGAATCAGTACCAAAAACTACAGACTATTCTCCTTAATGAACATAGATGCAAAAATCTTAAATAGAATACTAGCAAAAAGACTCCAGCAACCAGGAATGCAAGGATGGTTCAATGTTAGGAAAACCATCCACATAATTGACCATATCAACAAGCAAACCAACAAAAATCACATAATTATCTCAATAGATGCAGAAAAAGCCTTTGACAAAATACAACACTCATTCCTATTGAAAATACTAGAAAGTACAGGAATAGAAGGATCTTTCCTAAAAATAATAAACAGTATATGTCTAAAACCATCAGCAAACATCATCTACAATGGGGATAAACTAGAAGCCTTCCCAATAAGATCAGGAGTGAAACAAGGATGCCCATTATCATCTCTATTATTTAACATTGTACTAGAAAAATTAGCAGTAGCAATTAGAGAAGAAAACGACACTGAAGGTATTAAAACAGGCAATGAGGAGGCCAAGCTATTCTCTTTGCAGATGATATGATGGTCTACTTAAAGAATCCCTGAGAATGAACTAAAAAGCTAGTAGAAATAATCAACAGCTTTAGCGAAGTTGCTAAAATGACAACAAAAATGACAATTGTACACAAACAAATTTACTTATTTAGTGCCATACCCATAGAACTGCTAAAAAACTTTTTTACTGAATTAGAAAAAGACACAACAAAGTTCATTTGGAAGAACAAAAGATCAAGGATATCCAGAGAAATCATGAAAAAAAAATGTGAAGGAAGGAGGCCTTGCAGTACCAGATCTCAAACTATACTATTAAAGCAGTGGTCACCAAAACAAAACAAAAGGTACTGGCTAAGAGACAGAAAGGAGGATCAGTGGAATAGACTTGGAATAAGTGACCTCAGCAAGACAGTCTATGATAAGTTGAAAGATCCCAGCTTTTGGGACAAAAATCCACTATTTGATAAAAACTTCTGGGAAAATTGGAAAATAATATGGGAGAGATTAGGCTTAGATCAACATCTCACACCCTACACTAAGATAAACTCAGAATAGCTGAATGACTTAAATATAAAGAAGGAAACTATAAGTAAATTAGGTGAACACAGAACAGTATACATGTCAGATCTTTAGGAGACAAAAGATTTTAAGACCAAGCAAGAGTTAGAAAAAAAATCACAAAATGTAAAATAAATAATTTTGATTACATTAAATTAAAAAGCTTTTGTATAAACAAAACCAATGTGACCAAAATTAGAAGGGAAGCAACAAATTGGGGAAAAAATCTTCAGGACAAAATCCTCTGACAAAATATCTAATTAATCAAATTTATAAAGAGCTAAATCAATTGTACAAAAAATCAAACCATTCTCCAACTGATAAATGGACAAGGGACATGAATAGGCAATTTTCACATAAAGAAATCAAAACTATTAATAAGCATATGAAAAAGTGTTCTAAATCTCTTTTAACCAGAGAGATTCAAATCAAAACAACTCTGAGGTATCACCTCACACTTAGCAGATTGGCTAATAGGACAACAAAGGAAAATAATAAATGTTGAAGGAGATGTGGCAAAATTGAGACATTAATGCATTGTTGGTGGAGTTGTGAATTGATCCAAACATTCTGGAGGGCAATTTGGAACTATGCCCAAAGGGTGATAAAAGACAGTGTCTGCCCTTTGATTCAGCCATAGCACTGCTGGGTTTGTACCTCAAAGAGATATAAGGAAAAAGACTTGTACAAGAATATTCATAGCTGCACTCTTTGTGGTGGCAAAAAAATTGGAAAATGAGGGGATGCCCTCCAATTGGGGAATGGCTGAACAAATTGTGGTATATGTTGGTGATGGAACACTATTGTGCTAAAAGGAATAATGAACTGGAGAAATTCCATGTGACCTGGAATGACCTCTAGGAATTGCTGCAGAGTGAAAGGAGCAGAACCAGGAAAACATTGTACACAGAGACTGATACACTGTGGTACAATTGAATGTAATGAACTTCTCCATTAGTGGCAATGCAATGATCCTGAACAACTCAGAGGGGTTTATGAGACTATCCACATCCAGAGGAGAAACTGTGAAAGTAGAAACACAGAAGAAAAACAACTGCTTGATTACATGGGTTGAGGGGGATATGATTGGGGATGTAGACTCTAAGCTATCACTCTAGTGCAAACATCAGCAACATGAAAATAGGTTTTGATCAAGGACACATGTAAAACCCAGTGGAATTGCGCTTTGGCTATGGGAAGGGGTGGGGGGAGGGACGGAAAGAATATGATTCTTATAACCAAGGAATAATGTTCTAAATTGACTAATTAAGTAAAATTTTCAAAAAAAGATACAACTTCATCCACCCTATGTCCTCCATGTTTACTCTTCCCATGAGAATACTTTCATTTTAAAAAGAGGGTAAGAAAAGAAAGCAATATTTCATCCTCAGGGAGAAAATTTGTGGTAGTGGAACACCAGGTATCATGGAATCATGACATTTTAGAGCTTACAGAGGGATCTTAGAAATTGTCTAGTCTGAGGGCAGCTGGGTAGCTCAGTGGATTGAGAACCAGGCCTAGAGATGGGAGGTCCTGGGTTCAAATCTGGCCTCAGCCACTTCCCAGATGTGTGACCCTGGGCAAGTCACTTGACTCCCATTGCCTAGCCCTTACCACTCTTCTGCCTTGTAGCCAATACACAGTATTGACTCCAAGACAGAAGGTAAGGGTTTTTATTAAAAAAAAAAAAAAAGAAATTGTCTAGTCTAACCTCATTTTTACAGATGAGGAAACTGAGTCCCAGAGAAGTTATATAATTTGCCTTAAATTTCTAATTAAATTACTGAGGGACTGGTCAGGTCTAAAATGCAGGTCTTTTGACTACTAATCATGGATTCTTTCAGCAGAGGAACTGTTCTGTTGCCCCTCCAGTCATAGTACATGAGTGTGAATCTCTGAGTCTATGAATAAAGGTACCAATGTAACTAGGGATTTTAGAGTATATAAAACCTCCTGAGAGGGAGAATATAGAACTCCACATTATTTTCACCATTTTGCAGATGAAGGAAGTGTGACCTAGAAAGACACCTGACATACTACAGTTAGTAAATATTTGAGGAATGGTTTGAACTCAAGTCTTTCTGACCTTGTCTAGTGCTTTATCCTCTGGGATACCTAGTTGTTGTCATCATCAATGAGGTAGAATCTTTTTAAAAGTGATGGTCTCCATATATCAATCATGTGGTTCAATGGGGAGATGATTGCAGTTTTGGCATTAAAAGATCACTCTACTACAAATATGAATAACATGGAAATAGGTTTTGAACAATGATACATGTATAACCCAGTGGAACTGCTTGTCATTTCCGAGAATGGGGAGGGAAGAGAAGTGGGAAAAATTATGAATCATGTAACCATGGAAAAATATTCTAAATAAATAAATAAATTTTTTAAAAAGTTGCCTCCCTAGGCTAGTGTCATGTTCCATGGTGAAAATAATGTGGAGTTCTCTTTCTCCTTCTAGGACGTAGAGGTAGGGACCATGGAAGGGGTATCTCTTGTTTTTGGAACTCCCTAGCCATTCTATAAATCTCTCTCAGGTACCTACTTAGATTGTAATAAGTTCTAGGAATATAGAATGAAATACTTTTCAAAGAACTTTCACTTCCAATAATTTTACTTGACCTATCCACTTACTTGGGAGGCTGTTTGGTACAGTGGAAAGTATATTGGACTTGGAATCCAAGGGCATAGGCTTAAATCCTATCTCTGTCTCTTCCTACCTGAAGGGCATTGAGCAAGTCCTTAGGATTTGGTTTTCTCACAAGAAATATAAAGAATTATAATTGTTGGCTCTAAGTCTATGATTCTCATTGATATAATACTTATTTTTCAGATGAAGAAATTGAGGCCAAAAAAAAATTAGGTTACTTGTCTGAAGTCAGTTTGTGAGAGAACCAAGTCTCCCAACACTCTTTGCATAATACACATCATTATTTGAACCATATGGCAAGTTCCTCATAAGGCCTAACCTCCCTCTATTTTGCTGTCTCCTCTTCTCCCCTCAATGGAACTGGATGTCATCGTGAGAAACTTCTATGCCCTCACTGCCATTTTGATTCCTGAGCAGGGGTTACACAAGGGATAACCAAAAAGTCCTTAATACTACTCCATTATTCCACAGAAGAGTCAGCAAACTTGGGCAGCTATTAGAATTTTATATACTGTCCTTATTTTTACTTACTTTGCTGAACAGGAGAGACTCGTCCAAAAATATCTGAGTGGACAAAAGTCAGTTTCTTCATCTGTGAAATGAGTGAGGGTTTTCTGGAGCTCTCCTATTTGCTTATCTATGTTTCATGATCTTTCCAGAAAGACATAACATTTAATACAGTAGCTCACTCCACCCCTCTACCTCCCTAAGCTTACATACTAACAAGGAACATTGAGAGGGATTTTAACCTTGACTTTCTAGAAAAGGAAATCAAGGCTCAGAATAGTTGAGGAAGATGTTGGGGAAGGACTTGCTTGGGACAGTGTTGACCTTTCTCAGTCCTGTCATCTGCGATCTTGCTCTGTGTGCTGAATTGAGTATTTTTGGCTGAAAGTGGAGGAATGGAGGGTCTAGCAGGACCTCTTCTTTTAGGGGAAAACACAATAGATATGGAAAGGAGCAGAGTGGAGAGAGAAAGAAAGAAAGAAAGAAAGAAAGAAAGAAAGAAAGAAAGAAAGAAAGAAAGAAAGAAAGAAAGGAAGGAAGGAAGGAAGGAAGGAAGGAAGGAAGGAAGGAAGGAAGGAAGGAAGGAAGGAAGGAAGGAAGGAAGGAAGGAAGGAAGGAAGGAAGGAAGGAAGGAAGGAAGGAAGGAAGGAAGGAAGGAAGGAAGGAAGAATGGAAGGAAGGAAAGAAATAAAGAAACAAAGAAACAAGAAACAAAGAAAGAGGCAGCTGGGTGGCTAGACAGGAGATCCTAGGTTCAAATATGACCTCAGATCCTTCCTAGTTGTGTGACCCTGGAGAGGTCACTAAACCCCTATTGCCTAGCCCTTACCACTCTTCTGCCTTGGAGTCAAAACACAGTATTGACTCCAAGATGGAAGGAAAGAGTTAAAAAAGAAAGGAAGGAAAGAAAGAAAGAAAGAGAGAGCAAGAAAGAAAATGGAAAGAAGAGAGAGAGGAAAAATGAGAAAGGGGAAGGAGAGAGGGAGGGAGGGAGGGAGAGAGAGAGAGAGAGAGAGAGAGAGAGAGACAGAGAGAGAGAGACAGAGAGAGAGACAGAGAGAGAGAGAGACAGAGAGAGAGACAGAGAGGGGAGAGGGAGAGAGAGAGAGAGAGGGAGAGAGAGGGAGAGGGAGAGAGAGAGAGAGAGAGGGAGAGGGAGAGAGAGAGGGATAGAGAGAGAGAGAAAGAGAGAGAGAGAGAGAGAGAGAGAGAGAGAGAGAGAGAGAGAGAGAGAGAGAGAGAGAGAGAGAGAGAGAGAGAGAGAGAGGACATGGGGTGGGGAGAGAGTTGAGATTAGTGGGGAAAGTGATGTAGTTTTTGTTTCTCTGTTCGTGTCACCTTGTCAAAAAATCTGAGCTTCCCCAAGCCCCAGGCCCCCCCTTCCATGAAAGGTAAAAACGACAGCCCGCCAACAGCTGGCAGAGGAGCTAGAATGATAATGGAACCTCTGAGACAGCTTAGCAGGGAGCTGGCCCCCGGCTACCCCCACCTGCTTGCCTTCACCTAGGCTCCCATGCTCTGCTCTGAAACAAGGATGCTCTGGGGCAGGGTAAGAGCTTCCAGAGGAACCTTCCATCCTCATGACAATACTGATACCTGCCTGCTGAGATTCTGGGTACCAGGACCCTGACAACAGAGGGAATGGCCATAAATATCACCCCAAATCTTTCAGAACCAAGGTGTGGGTTGACAAATATGGCAAAGCTATTAGGGGAAATTGTGGTAGGAACAACTCTCAGATTATTCCCTGAGGAGGCCACATACTAGAGCATCACAGTGAGCAATTCAGTAAGCAGGCATATAATAAGTTGAAAGCAAAGAGTCTGAAGGACAGTGGAAAGAGAATTTGGGATCAGAGATACTGGGGCTGGATATTGCAAAATAATAATAATAATAATAATAATAATAATAATAATAATAATAATGGAGTTGGACTATGGTCTTTTCCAGCTTTGAGCTACAAATCTATGAGCTACAACTCCTATGACCTGACCCACTGCCATCTAATGGCTTGTGTCCTTAGGCAACTCCCTTTAGCTTCCTTGTCTATTGAAAGAATTATTGCTATTTGGATAGAGGAAGGGAGCTGAAATTGTTTTTCTCAGAGAAGGGAAGGATGAAGATGGATTTGACCATAATCTTCAAGTCTGTGGAGGTCATTTTTCAGAGAATGCTGATTCTGATTTCCCAGGAAAGAGGAGAGGAATATGACAATGAGAATAGCATAAGGATACATTTGACTATCTCAGAGAGATCAGGAGCAGGCTCCAATGTAGGAGGGAGGAGGAATAGGGGGTAAAACACTAAAGGAAAGAGGGTTGAGATGACCTTACATTTGGGTGATTGAGGAAGTTCATTCCAAGCCCGGCTAGGTGGCACAATGGATGGGGTACCAGGTCTGGAGTCAGGAAGACCTAAATTCATATATGACCTCAGAGTAACCCTGGGCAAGCCACTTAACCCTGTTTGCCTCAGTTTTCTTCATGTGTAAAATGAGCAAGAGAAGGAAATGGCAAACCGTTCCAGAATCCTTGCCAAAAAAAAAAATCACAAATGGAGTTACAAAGAGTCAGAGACAATTGAACAATAACTCTAAAGCCTAAGATTTTTTTTTTTAATTTTTCTGATGTCAGGAAGTAAAAGTCAGTACAGTAAAAGAGTAAAAGAAATTTCCTTTCATAGTGTGTCAGATCAGCAAAATCCAGTTTCTCACTTAGTAGTCGTGTTTTAGGGGAAAGTAAATTCAGTTCAGGCATATTCAATGGGCAGGATAGTCTTCTCTAGTCACGAAATGACAAAGACCCTTCTTAGCTAGGGGCTTCCCCACAAATGCTCCCAAGAGAATGACCTCAAGACCCCCACCCTCCAGTAAAGCAGCCCCCTTCAGCCCCTTACTCTAGCCATATTTGCATTCTGCAGTGCCCCATTCCTTTAACATTCTCCCCAGCTCAGCCTGGCTGCTGGAAGCTACGCAGCTCTCAAATGAGTATGAGCCAGAAATGATCCAAGTCTCCCCTGAACTCATCTCCCTGCTCCTGATGTTTAAAGTGAATTGAAACGAATATCTGATAAATGAATAAACCTGTAAATGGAATCAAAAACCTTATGAACCTGAAGGAGAAATAGGAGTCCCAGGTCTGTTAAATCCAAATTGAATAAATCTGATCAACTCCCTGACAATTTCTGCCAGCCCTCTTGAAGGAGAAGAGCGGTGGGCAGAGGGGGGAGAAGAGGCAAGGGGAAAGAGGGAGAGGCAGGCATATGTTCTAGTAATTAAGTTATCACACTGGGGCTGATGGGTGAAGAAAGCCATGCAACACCCTAGGGTTTTATTCCACTTTGGTTAAAATAACTAGAAAATGCTATAAAAACTCTTAGGAATCAGTCTCTGTGGGGCTGTCTCCCAAATGTGAATGTGTGTTGTAGACTGTCATGAGATTTCTTCAAGAGGCAATTGGGCTTGGAGGTGAGGGTCAGGGTGGAGAAATAGGTCTCTGGAATAACTTGCACCTTCTATCCTTTTTTTTAAAACCCTCATTTTTCTGTCTTAGTAGCAACTCTAACTCAGAAGGGTATGGGATGGGCAAATGAAATTAAGTGACTTAACAAGCCTCACATAGCTACAAAGTTTCTAAGGTCACATTTGAATCCAGGTCCTCCCAACTCTAGTACATTGTACCACTCAGCTGCTCCCTTTTCTTTTTCATTAAAATTTTTTTTAATTCCCTTTTCTATATTTTTTGGGACAAAGCATATATCAGAAAGTACACAGGCCTCAAGAATTAGTAAAATGAAGTTTCAGCCCCATTTTTGTTGCTTACCAGCCATTTGATTGTGGGAAAGTAATTTCATTTTTTTTCTTAGTAAACTCATCTGTAAGATGGGATTGGCTGTTTTCACAACCTACTTTATAATACTGTTATGAGGTAAGTGCTTCATAGTTAAAGGACCTGACTCAAACCTTGTCTCATCTGTGTGCTATGTAATCTTATCATTTTATCTCTTTGGGTTTTGGTTTCCTCCTCTGGAAAATGAGTGGGATTGAATTTAATATCTAAGGTTCTTCCCATCTTTGGCATTCTATCATCCATATATACATGTGAGTTGTTATTCCTATTTTCTGGAGGAAGGAAAGATTGAAAGAAAGAAGGTAGATGGGGGTTATCCTGGGAACCCTATTTGGTGGCTCGACTTCTTGAGGAATTTTTTGTCTTATTATTTGAAGACTTCTTTTTACCATAGTCCCAACTATTTAGTTGGGGTTGTTCTCTGGCAGGGCCTAAACTAGAATAGGGATAGAAGTTAAACCACAATGTGCTATTGGTCACATTTTCCCTTTTTCTTACTGCTAAAGAATGGCATCTAAAGAATATCCACCATCTGTTTGTTGACTGACTGACAGAAGTGGGTCTTGAACCTAAGTGCTTGAGTCTGAAGTTAGCTCACTCTCCATTTGCCATACTACTATGTGGCAGTGAGATGCCAATTCCTGCTAACGAGAGAACAAAGTTAGATTTAATCCCTGGTAGATATGCAGCTCGTCTCTGAAAAGAGCTCAAAGCTTTTGAATTCTTGTCTCAGCAGCCTTGTGAGGCAGGAAAAGGGCATGTCATAAATGGGTAACATCATAGTCATAGGATAAAATCATAGAGTTTAGAACTAGATAAGATCTGAAAGGTCATCAAATCCAGCCCCTTCATTTTACAGATGAAGAAACTAAGGAGCAGAGAACTGTTGTTTTAGAGTGATGAGAGGCCAGCTTGCAGCATATGGGAAGCAGGTTGACATCTGTGTACACACCCCTGAGAGGAAAATGCCATCTGCCCAGCTTTGCCAAGGTGAATAGAGGTATAGGTGCCTCCAACCTTCAAGGTTTAAGCTGTTATGAGAAACTATGATCCTATTAACACCACTAGGACACAACACTCACACTTTGGTGTTCTTGGTTCTATTTTTTCCCCCAAGGATACCTGCAAGTATTGCAGGGATAGCTGAAATGGCTAACCTATCCCCAGAGGGGAAGTTGTGCCCTCCCCCGGCACTTCTCTTGGGCATGTGTGGTTGGATGTTGACATATGGCTCCACATCTGTGGGCAGAGCAGAGGTACAATTTATGGCTCAATCTTTGATTTTATTCTTGGGAGGGGGTCAGTTTAAGAGGTATTATCACCCCCCCCCCACACACACACCCTTTCCCCTCAAGAACTCTTATGTCCTGAGACTTTTGGGTATTTTGATTGGTTGAGGAGGTAAAAAGGGTATCGATGCAACCTATTGATAGCCTTCCAGATTATCTCCTACAGCATACATGTTTATTCTGGTTCATGAGGACTACATAAGATCCCTTAGAGCATCATAGAACCATAGATTTTTTAAAAGAGATCTTACTTTCCTAGTTATATATAATAACAATTTTTGACATATGTCTTCTGAAACTATAAAATCCAAATTGTTTCCCTTCCTCCCTTCCCTCTCCCCTCTTATGGTAAACAATTTGATCTGGATTGTACTTGTATTATCATGCAAACATACTTCCATATTTGTTATTGTTGTAAGAGAATACTCAAATTAAACCCAAACCCCATGATAAAAACATAAATAAACTAATGGGAAAAATAGTATGCTTTGATCTGCATTCTGACTTCAACAGTTCTTTCTCTGGAGGTGGATAGTATTCTTTGAGATAAGTCCTTCAGAATTGTCCCTTATCATTGTATTGCTGAGAGTAACTAAATCTTTCATAGTTGATCATCGTACTGTATTGCTGTTGCTGTGTATAAAGTTCTCCTGGTTCTACTTATTTCACTTTATATCAGTTCATGTAGGACTTTCCAGCTTTTTCTGAAATCAACCTGCTAAATTGTTTCTAATAACAAAATAGTACTCCATCACCATCCTATACCATGCTTTTTTCAGTTAGTCATTCCCCAATTGATGGACACCCCTTTAATTTCCAATTCTTTGCCAACATAAAGAGCTGCTATAAACATTTTTGTACAATTCAGTCCTTTCCACTTTTCTATGATCTCTTTGTAGTGGTATTTCAGGATCAAAGGGCATGCACAGTTTTATAGCTTTTGGGTCATGGTTCCAAATTGCCCTTTGAGATGATTGAATTACTCACAACTCCACCAACAATGTATTAGTGTCCTAATTTTGCCACATCCCCTCCAACATTTGTCACTTTCCTTTATTGTTATACTGACCAATCTGATAGGTGTGAGGTACTATCACAGACATTTTCATTTCTCTAATCAAGAATGATTTAGAACAGTTTTTCTTATGATTATTGAAAGCTTTAATTTCTTCATCTGAAAACTGTTCATGTCCTTGGACCACTTGTTAATTGGGGGATGAATTGTATTTTTACAAATTTGACTTAAGAACCATAGATTTTTGAGGGAGGAAGCAACTTTCAAAGTAAACAGTCCTTGATCAGAAACCCAGGGAAATATTTAAATATAAAAAACAAACAAATCATGGGGTCAAGGGAGAAAAAGGAATAGGTTTTTGCAGGTCAGAGAGAGGAAAGATATTCTCTAGTCTTCACAAGGGTATAACAATCTTTTCCTTTTATAAATGAGGAATATGAAACCCATAGAAGTCAAATGACTTGCTTAGGTTCACACAACTAGCAAGGGTTTGAAGTGATATTTGAACCTAGGTTTTGCTAATTCCAGGTCCAATGTCCTGTCTGCTATTCCATGCTGTCTATCATATACTTTGGTAAGTAGGGGTTCTTAATCTTTTTTTTTGGCATCATCCCCTTTGGGAATCTCATGAAATCCATAGGCTCCTACTCAGAATGATGTTTTTAAATGTATAAAACAAAATACACATGATTATAGAGAAAGCCAGTTGTATTAAAATACAATTACCAACATCAGAAAATAAGCACAAGGATTACAATTTATGAACCTACATTGTATGGAATGAGTTCCTTTAACAGGTTCAAAAATATGACTGATAGGTAAAAAAGTATACAGGGCTATGATCATGTAGTTCCATCACACATATGATTGTATATTGAGGCTCAAAGTCTATTTTCATAAGATTCTCCTCACTGGTGAAGACTGATAATTGAATATTTGGTCAAGGATGGGATTGACAAGAGTGTAGAAAAAGAGAGATCCAGGTCTTTGGACTTCCAGCTTACTATACTAGAGAATTAGGAGGGTTTTCCCCTTTTAAGATTTGTACTCCCTTCCTCCATTCTCTTTCTTTGTTTCATTTTTTTTTGTTTTGTTCCTTATATTTGTTTGTTTCTTTCTTCTTCCTCCCTCCCCTCCTCTGAATTATCTCAATACCAGAGGGAGAGCTTATTCATTCGGTGTATTTCCTGGTATATTTTCATCTGTATACCTTCTCTGATGTCCAATTTCAATTGCCTTAGATAAAAAGGTTTATTTTCTATTTGCTATGTGTGTTCTTTGTGGAGTTGGAATTTAGTGGGAAAACAGTCAAGTGTTGGATATATAGCTTGGGGTTTCCTTTCCCATTAAGTGATAGCAATCAGGAGCTCAATGTGAACCTAAAAATCATTTCCCTTAAACTAGGAGTATTTAAAGGATTGATATAATTCTAGGCTGCTAACCTTTCTCAAGGAGAGCAGAGTGCCCCATCTCTAGCCTCTACTTCATGCTTTTCTTCCTGGCAGGAAATCAAAGTCTCCCTTGGAGAAGGTGGGTGGAAATGTCTTTATTCATTCCTCTCTGCAGGCCATATCTAAGCAGATCCATGTGGACAAGCATAACCTGAATGGGCAAAACCCAGCGCACATCCCAAAATGATCATAGCTCATAGCCACAAGTCATTCATCTAGGGTATAATTTTGCTTCCCCATACCTTGAAAGTGAATCACTTAAGATTACACAGATACTAAATAGCAGAGCTTGGATTCAAACCTTTCAAATACAAATCTAGGACCTTTTGTACTCTACCAAGCTGTGACTTGTGCAAGAACACTAGCAAGTCAGTGTCAGGGAAAGAATTAGAACTCAGGTCCCTTAATTCCTGGTGGAATGCCCTGGTCAATAATTGATTATATTCCTTACACCAGGCACCAACTCGGAGACATTTGAAATCACCAAGTTGAAGTGAGAGGGAAATGAACAGAAGCAACAACTATCTTCTAGCTTCCCCAAGATATTCAGCCCCTGTCTCCCTGGACTGCTTTCTCTTCATCATGCCTGTGACAAAATGGCATTTTCCTTTCAGCAGTGTGCACAGACGCCAATCCAAATGAATATTATTCACACACTTCTGTCCAAACACAGTGAAGTCTTCAAAGGCTGAGTAAACCTCTGTCACTGCTGCTCTCCATCTTCTATATGCCCAGGGAGGTGGGAGACCTTTTGCATCTCTCTATGACCCCCAAAGCAGTCCTTCTTTGTCCTCTCTCCCATCTTCCAAGATGGGAATCTTGGACTCCAAAGGGAAATTGTCCTCCAGCCTTTGCACAAGACTGAGCATGACCCAAGGAGCAGAGCAGGGCTGGGAATCAGACACTCTGGGATCCTTCCCAAACTGTGGATCCAGGCTTCATAAAATGACAGGTGGGTATGAGGTAGGGATGTAAGATTTTAGGTGGGAGTGGGAGGGTTGGGGCTACAAGTCCCTAGCACAAACCCATTTCCAGGCAATAATGATAGGCTGACAACCTTCCTGCTCAGCTCTCCCTATGTCATTAGTCCCCAGTGGAGCAGTGTCTCATTGGAAATCACACCTAGTGAAATGAGGCGAGATACAAGCTTCTCTCTGGTTCTGCCCACCTGAGCTGAGTGACCCTGGGATGGCAGTTTAGAGTACCTAGCCTGACCCTGGCTGCATTAGCAACTTCATTGGTTTTTTTTTAGCCTGTCCATAATAGGAGCTGAAAGGTGGGAAAAGATAACCTCCTTCTCAACCCCACTGCCATCTCAAGCCACATATATACCTTGGAAATAGCAGTCTTACCCCAGGCAGAGGGGCTACAGAGAGAGACCATAGGGAAAGGGGCACATGACTCTTCACAGCATAGATAAAAGGCAATGTGGCACATAGTGGAAAGGATGTACAATCAGGAAGAGGTGGACTTAAATTGTGACTTTTTAGCTATGTAATCTTACATGTATCATTTATTTCTTAGGACTTCCATTTCTTCCTCTAAAAATTGAGAGGCTAAGACTCTAAGGCTTCTGGGGTAGCTAAGTGGTACAATCCATGGAGAGTCAGGCCGGGAGCTGGAGAACCTGAGTTCAAAAGTGGTCTCAGATATTTCCTGGCTATGTGACCCTGGACAAGTCACTTAACTCTGTCTTTTCCTTCTAAGATTTGTTATTAAGACAGAAAGTAAGGGTGTAAAAAAAAGTATCTCCTCCCAGCTCCAAATCCTGTGATCCTATTTTCTATGTGCTATATTCTAATTCCTTTCATTAATTAACAAAAAATTCATTGAGGAAAAGGGATCATTATGCTTTGTTTTTCCAGACTTTGCATCTGGTCCATTGCCTTGCCCATGAAATGTTTATGGAATGGAATTGTTTGTTGAAGATTCTGAGAGGCATACAAGACATGGTCTTTGCTCTTTGGGACCTTACAGTCTAGTTGAACAGATAAAACCCATCCAATATTCTAGTTGGTAGGAAAGGGCTAAATTAGTGTAGTAGAATTAGTGTAGAAAGTAAGTGTCACAGAATGGTCTCTTGGGGATTCTTTGAGGGTAGTAACCTTTCCCAGATGTCCGGGCCCTCTGAAAGTCATCTTGTCCTTTCTCTTGTTTCTGGATGAGGCTGTACTCCCCCAAGCCCAGTCCTTCAGCCCCAGAAGATAGAGATCAAAGAATTTATATTTAAAAGAGAACTTAGAAATCATCCACACTCAATTCAGAGGAACTTATGAGAAAGAACACTACCCACATCCAGAAAAAGAACTGTGGGAGTAGAAACACAGAAGAAAAACATATGATCGATCATGTGGTTTGATGGGGATATGATTAGGGTTTTGATGTCAAAGGATCACTCTACTGCAAATATGAATAACATGGAAATAGGTTTTGAACAATGATACATGTATAACCCAGGGGAACTGCTCAGTTCCGGGAGCAGGGAGAATAGGGGGTTGGGAATCATGAGTCATGTAACCATAGAAATATATTTTAAACAACAACAAAAATTTTTTTAATAAAACAAATTTTAAAAAGAGACCAAAAAAAAAGAAAGAAATCATCCACCCTCCATTTTATAGATGGGAAAACCAAGGCTAGGGAATTAAAGTCATAGTATCAGTTGCAAAGAGACCTTAGAGGCTATCAAATCCAACCCCCTCCTTTTGCACATGAGAAAAGTAAGGCCCAGAAAGGTAAGATGATTTGCGGGGGATACACAGCTAAGTGTCTGAGGGAGATTCAAATTCAGGTCTTGCTCATTCCAAGTCCAGTGCCCTATATGCTATGTCTAGTTGGTCTCTCTTGCTTAAAGCTTTCTGGAGAGAAAGCTACTTTCGCTTCTTTCATTCATCCCCTAACAAGCTCTCCTTCTCTACCCTCTGATCTCCGTCTTTCCTGAAGCCAGAATTGGGTCTGTCAGAACCCTGTGTACCAAGAGGAGTGAGTTAGGTTCTCCTGGAGCCAGGCATAGAGGGCAGAGCCAGCAGGGACTCCATTATGGGGGCCAGATTCCCAAGGAGGGAAACAAAGAGGCCTGATTCAGCCATGGGGAAAAACACCCTCCACTCTCCCATTTTTTGTTATTAAGTGCCTATTAATTGGTCACCTCGTTAGCAACCCATCTGCAGCCCATTTCCAAGCAGGGCCTGAGAGAAGGGCGAGGGGAAGGGGGGCATGGTCGGCAAGGCCAGCTTCGAAGGTTCCAATAATAAGGATGGAGCAATTACTGGCACTTTTGGAACCAATTCCCGTTAGGAACATGCCAGGCCCAGCTTTGTCCTACGGAGAAGAGGAAAAGGTCACCATGCTCAGCAGAAAGAAAAAAAAAACCCTTTCACTGATAGAGTCTGCCCAAGGGAGCACAGGCAAAGAAAAGGAGCCCTCCTCGGAGGTGAAAAACTAAAGAAAGAATGACATTTGGAAGTTCCTCAGAATTAGAAGTGGGGAGGGGGGAATAATGAAATAAAAATTACAAGGGAGTCAGGGCTCCAGTGAGGAGGGGCTGGAGGGGAGGGATTCAGCCTGAGACGTGAGGATGCCAGAGGGTCTATGCTCAGTTCTTCTTCTTTTTTTTTTTAAACCCTTACCTTCCATCTTAGAATCAATTCTGTGTATTGGTTCCAAGGCAGAAGAGTGGTAAGGGCTAGGCAATGGGGGTTAAGTGACTTGCCCAGGGTCACACAGCTAGAAGTATCTGGGGTCAAATTTGAACCCAGAACCTGGCTTTCAATCCACTGAGCCACCTAGCTGCCCCCCTGTACTCATTTCTGAAGCAGTGGGCAGTGTTAGGGCCCATGCAAGGTTACTCTGTGTGTGTTTGGGAGGATGGGGGGTGGTGATGCTAGTGCAGATGGGGAGGATAGAGAGGTCCCAGAAGCATTGGGGGAGATGCCGGGGCACCCAATGCTTCCAGGTTTGTCCATATGATGAGCTGGAAAATTTCAATAGTGGAAACTACTCTTTATTTCCATCTGGGGTTTGAGGACCTGAGTTGAAACTCCTATCTATTCCCCATAAAGTTAAACAAGTTATTCCACCTGTCATTTATCTTGTCTGAAAAATGAGTTGGTGGGACTAGATGAATCTAAGATCCTTTCTAGGTCTAGAACCTGCGATGCTGTGATCTGAGAAGACAAGGGAATGGCCAGGTAAGATGATCCAGGAGAGTAATAAAGAAAAACAAAAACAAAAACAAAAATGAAAATGAAAACAAAAAAAGACTAGACGGGAAAAGGGTTGGGAAAAGGAGAAGGTTATAGTGATAGATGAGATTAATGGCTTCCCTCTGCAAGGTAGACTGTGATAGCAATGATGTCTATGAGAAAATGAGACACTTAATGACACTTGATGGGCCAGTGGGTGCTTGCTGATCAGTTTCACTAATGATATGGCTAGTTATGCCCAATCCCCTAAAAAAATTCCATCCTCTGAGGTTCCATTGGGGCATCATCTTCAGCTTTCCACCCAATTCTGTGGATTGAGAGTCAGAGAGACATTTTAAGGGCAAAAAGGAGTCCTGTTGTCTCAAGAATGTCTACTTTGCATCAGTGGGGCCCTCATCTGGATGCATTTCTCCAAGGGGAATCTGGAGAGATGTGGAGAAACAGGGCTCTGACAGTCAATCTACTTTCATGCTGGAGACTTAGGAAGCTCATAGCATTCTCAGCTCTGTTTGGTGCCTTCCCCTATCTCTCATATGGTGACCCTCCTAATGAGGGTGGCAATTCTATTTCACAGTGGGAGTAGAAGATAAGGGAAACCTGAGAAGAAAGAAAGGAAGGTTTTCTCCATCTTTCATCAATATGTCTTAGAAATGCCACAGAAAGTTAATGGGAAGAGGAGCTCTTGAAAAGTGTAGAATACAGGGTAGTGACTCAAGTCAGGAGATCAGGGTTCAAATCTAATTTCTGCTACTTTTCACCTGTGTGACTTTAGGTAATTCACCCAATCTTTCTAATACCCTCAGTTTCCTCATCTATAAAATGAGATTATTGGACTGGATAATATCTAAGATTTCTCCCACCTTTAATTTCTATGGTTCTTTGACCTATTCAGACCCAGACATATTCTGGGGAACTAGATCATTTAGTAAGGTCTTGTGGAAGTCAGCCATCAATAAACTTCTGCCCTTGAAGCGATAGAAAAATTATGGATTCTCCCATAAGCCATCTGACTTATGTAACCTTTGCCAATGCATTCTTCGTGGTCCCCACTCTTCCCCTGAAGTCTCCACAAATTCACTTGGCATTATCCCCCCCAGGAACTACTTTTTAAGGCAATGGAATGTGGGTGGGTAGGTTCAGAGAAGCTGAGATTCCAGTAGGTAGACTCTGGTCACCACAATACTTTCTTGGGTTTTGGTCATTTCCCTCCTCTACCTGTACTATAGAATGATGAGGTTTTGGTTTTTTTTTTTTCTTTTGTCTCATCTGGTCTTAGAAATTGGGTATATCTGAAATCTCTCCTGTTCTTTCCCCATTGCAGCTCCCTCCACACACCTCCAATCACCCACAGCATCGGGTATTCATTATTTAAACAGTCCATGCCTCTGAAGTCTTATTTATCCAACATCTTTCTGCAGCATATGTCAGAATTTACAGTAAGTGCATTCATCCCATAATAAACATTTGGCTTTGCTGGTCTGCGGATGGCAAGGCTAATTAGGGGGAGCGATTCCCTTGTTATCTAAAGGGGAGGTCAGACACAGCAATTAGCATACTGGCACAGCTTTCATAACTGGGACTTTGAGGCCGGACCCTTTGGTGCCAGGTGGAGAGGGGAAGTTGGCAGGAGGAAAGGGGAGGCTTCCCTAGTGAGTTCCAGCAGACCAGATGATCTCCAAAAAGGAATGGGAATGCTTGGTTTCCCAGGCTCCCGAGTCCCCAGACACATGCTAGTTCCCTTCACTCTTTCTTCCCATGCTTGCCTTTGATCTCCTCAACTATGCCTGCCACCTCCCTGTAGCATGCAATTCTACCTATCCACAACCTTTTCTCTAGGTAATTCGATTTTCTGCCTTTACATCCTACAATCATGGAAAACTCATTATACCCCAAACTGACCTCATCATCTTCACTCCAAAATTAGTTCTCTCATTTCTCTCAGTAGCTTCATGTTCTTTCTATGTACCTGAGCTAGAAACTTGGGAATCACCTTTGGTCTTTCTTCTCCCTCATTCAGTTTATTGGCTCTTATGATGTCTTCCTTCAAGATTCTAGGCGGCTGATATTTCTCTTTTTCTTCATTTCTACTGAGACTATTCTAGTCTAGAACGTCATCTCTGGATATCTGAATTAACAGCTACTTAGTCTTTTACCTATTCTTCTTACTTTGTCTCCTTCCATACCTCTCCTTCCATACTTCTTCTTGCATATCTCCACCAGACTGATCCTGAAACATTGCTTGCATCATCTCGGTCCTTGCTAAGAAACCTAGTATGGTTCCCCATTTTTAGATTTCCTCAGATTAACATTCAAGGCCCTCCACAATCTGGTCACACATTACCTATTTGATCTCATTTTACACTACATTCCCAACACTCATCCTCTGCTCTAGCCAAGTGGGACTTTCTTCTTGTCCCATACATACCATGGTCATTTTCATCTCCATGACTTTACTCATAAGCTTCCCCATGCCTGAAGTCTTCTAAGGCCTATCTCCTGTTTCATTCTACTTCCTTATGAAGCCTTCTTTGATTACATCAGTCCATACTGCTCTCATGCTAATTTGTACTCAACTTTGCTATTGTTCAGTCATTTCAGTCATATCTGACTCATTGGGACTTTTTGAGATTTTTTTTAAATCATTCGAAATTTTCCTGGCAAAGAAACTGGAGTGGTTTGCCATTTCCTTGTCTAGCTCATTTTACAGGTGAGGAAACTAAGGCAAAAAAGCATTAAGTGACTTTTTCAAGGTCACGCAACTAAGTGTCTGAGATCAGATTTGAACTCAGAAAGATGAGTGTTCCTGACTCGAGCTACTCAATGTCCTTAGAGTTAGTCATTCAACTCAATTTGATGAATTTGGTTCAATTTGGTTCATCTCAGATGGATAAACATTTATTAAGCACATACACTGTGTACTGCACTGGGGCTGCCAAGAAGTTTGTAATTTCATAGAAAAAGGGACATGTACCCAAATAAGTATGATACAGGAATAGAATTGTATAAGTATTCAGCACAGTCCTAGAGAAAATGCTATGGACATTGTAAAGATGGGAATCATATTTGCCTGGGAGTGAATTGGAGAGGTATCAAGGAAGACTTTCTAGTTGATGTGGCCCTTGCTCTGGTCCTTGACTGAAGGGAGGGAATTCAGCAATTTAATTCAATTTGAAAGCATTATTAAGCACCTGCTATGTTCCAGGTTATAGATATAACAGGGAAATGCTATCTATCCTTGAAAACTTACAGTCTAGCTAGTGGAGCCAATATCTACACATATGGCTATATACAAGTAGACATACAAGAGAATTTTGAAGGAAAGACACTATGATCTGTGAGGTTACATTAGGAGTTAGTACTTGAAGTGAGTTCTGAAGGAAGTTCAAGATTCTAAGAGAAGGAGGTAAAGAGTGAGTGCATTTGGGGCTTAGGACTTCTATGTATATGTATGTGCATACACATATGTATTTTTATATGCATGGATGTGTATACATGTGTGTTTGTATATGGAATGTATATGCATAGGTATCAGTAATCTGTATACATATATACACATATGTGTGTGTGTGCATTTATAAAATGCAAAGACATGGAGAAGGAATTTGGAGTATTGTATAAAGAAGAAAGTCACTTGGGCCAAACCCTTGTGTACACGAATGGGAGTAAAGTATAATAATTCTGGAAAGAGATGAGACCAGGTTGTAAAAGGCTTTAAATGCCACTGTAATTTATGTTTGATCCTACAGGTAATAGGGTAGAGTTTATTGAGTGAAATAGTCAGATTTGCACTTTAGGAAAATCATTTTGGCAGATATGTAGAGGATGGATGAGAAATGGAGGAGCCTTGGGCAGGGAAATCAGTTAAGAGGCTATAGCAATAGACCAAGCAGCTGGTGATAAAGGCCTGAACAAAAGGGGTGGTATGTGAGTAGAGAGAGGTGAGAGAGATTGTGGAAGCAGAAACAGTAAAATTCAGCAACTTCTTATTTATATGTGGGGAGAGGCAAAGCAAAGAAGAGAGGATGACATTGAGATTTCACACCTGACTGATTAGAAAGATGGTGGTACCTTTAACAAAAATAGGAAATTTAGATCAGGAGTGAGATATTTTTTTGGGGTAAAGATAGAATACTCTTTTGAACATGTTGAGTTTGAGGTACCTATGAATGAAAACAAGCCAACAAGCATTTATTAAGCACCTATAATTCACTGGACATTGGGGTTTCTGAAAAGCTTGCAATTTAATGAGAGGATTGGATATAGACTTTGGACATATGGGCATGTGTCAGACACTGTGCTAAATATTGGGGTACAAAGAAGTCAATGGATATAGTCCTTTATTTCAAGGAGATCACAGTCTATAAAACATTAAAATTTCACTATCCGAAAGGAGTTCAAGAATCTGGACTAAGAAGGACCCCTAGACAGGTAGGAGAAGTATGAAGAGAAAGCGGTGTTACAGACACCAAGGGAAGACGATAGAGCCACATATTACAGAAAGATCAAGGATTCAGGCTTCATTTTCTCCTACATCTCCTGGAATCCCTGACTTCCTTCTAGGCTCAGCTCATACATCACCACCTATGGGAAGTCTTTCCTGGTCTCTTTCCCTCTTGAATAATGTATATGTTGATTTATTTTTTATTATTTTATTTATAATTTATATTTTTATATGTTGTATCTTCTCTATCTCAACCCCTAAAGAAGTGAAACTCCATGAGAATAGGAATTGTTTTTGCTTTTGTCTTTGTATCCTCAACACCTAGTACCACAGTGCCTGAAACATGAGTATTAAGTACCTAGAACCTCCAGGTACTTAATAAATGCTCCTTTTATTTTACTGGATTGGAGGAGGGCATGTAATTCTAGCAGATAAAAATGGAGGTGCAAGGCCATTCCGTTTCTGAAGGGATACTGTACTCACAGGCAGAAATTGTTGCTTGCCTATAACATTACATAAGTAAATGGGAGTTAAATGAAATAGGACTAGAGAGATAGCCTGGAGCCATATTGTGTAGTCCCTTGAACATCATATTTTATGGCAGCTGATAATGGGGAGTCATTGAATGTTTTTGGGTAAAGGAGGGGTACATTAGGCATGTTACCCAAACATTAATGTAAATAGAGAGTAGAGACCTGAAGTAGGAAGACCTATTAGGGGAACAGAGTATTAAAAGAGACTGAACTATGGTAGTTACAGTGGATATGGAAAGGGAAGAACTGATCCAAGAGATATGGAAGCAACATTGACAGGATTTGGTACAGAATTAGATGATAGACATTGGTAGTGGAAAGAGTCAAAGAGATGAGAAATGGAGATTGGGCAAATCAGAGAAACATTCAAGGAAAAAGCACTAATAGTACAGACAAAGAAACTATGCACATAAAGGCCTGAGTGGCCCCCAAAGGTCCCCAGAACAATTCCTTAAAAAAAGTCTATTCCCCAGATTCTTTAGCCATTGGCTTGGGTAAATTTTTAGCTACCACCACTCAAAGAAGTGAGGAAAGAAGATGAGGGGGAGAGGCTAGGTGAAAGAGAGAAGTTTATAATTTAGCATTTATTAATACACTGTACAACACAATTATTCTTCAATTCTTTCTTCTTTTATTTCTTCAATTCTTCATTTTTCTTCATTTTTTCATGTGTTTTAGTTTTCTTTGAAATCAGAGCATGGATTATAGTGACAGCTTTTGACATAGTATGGTTCTGGATTAGGAAACATGAAGAACTGTATTTAAATTCTACCTCTGACACTTAGTAATGATGTGACCATGGGAAAGGTGTTTAGCTTTTTTGAGATTTGTCATCTGTAAAATGGGAATAATATACTATGTATAATATTTAGAGAGTCATGGGGCAACACAGTCCTCTCTATATCTTTGTTCACACCATGTCCTCATTTGAAAAATGGACACCACTTTCCAATAAGATCATAAACTTAGAACTGGAAGGGACCCCAGAAGTCACTGAGTCCAACTCCTTCATTTTTATGTGAAGAAACTGAGACTCAGAAACTTTAAGTGACTGGTCTGTAGTAACACAAAATAATAAGTATTTGAAGCAGGATTAAAGCTCAAGTCTTCTTGACTCCAAGCCTAGCACTCTATTCACTGTATGACCATTGCTACCTGTTGTAGTATATGTATATGTGTGTGTATATGTGTATATATATATGTATATATAAATATATATATGTATATTCCTTCCACTAATCCAATCTGATTCAATCCAACCTAATCCAGTGTAATAAATACAACAGAGAGAATATATGTAAAGTGCTTTGCAAACTTTAAAGCTATATAGAGTAAGAATTCCCAAGGCTAATTCCTTTCTCAATTTCCACCATTAATGCATTGTCTCCCTCTTCCTCAAACTATATTCAAAGATAACATGTATTTGAGGCTAATTGCACTTAAGTCTCCAGTTCCATGTTTATCTTTTGTTTCTTCTTTGTCATATATGGTAATAACTTCTCTCCCTCTATTCCATTCTACAAGTAAAAAATCCAGATGTGGATTTGTTAGGGTTCATAAGGAGCCATTCTACTTCCGCCATCAGATTTGCAGAGATCAGAGGAACTAAATTGTTTTATGCTAATGTTTAGAAAATGGCAATGGTGCAAAGAGGAGAGCATGGGCAGGTGAGTCTCAGAGGGAGATATAGAGATGCTAGTTGGGAGACTGGAGTCTTCAAGGTGATACTTGAGGGCAGAGATGTGAAGAAAGGTATTAGGCTTTTAGAGAAGTAGATAATAGTCTGGAAGAGAAGCCATAATAGGCTAATCAAAATCCAAAGGGCTGGAGTATTCCACCCAAGAGAAACACATTAAAAGTATGGATAGAGGGACTCATCCATGAAAGGCTAAAAGCAAACTGTCTGAGTAACAGGAGAGACTAATTCAGGAAATTTCTATGGGCAGCATCCAGGTGATATTGATGAGTTGAGGTTCAGTTGGTCACAAGGACAGTCATGTTGATGTGAAGTTAAACAGAAGAGAGCCTTGCTTTTTCAGAAACAAAAAGAAGCTGAGAGAAATAGCTCAGCCTTGAACAAGGGGTAGTAGTAGATTAAGGAAGGCTCAGATGACATGAGGAGCCATCGTCCCTGGGAAGGTTGAAATGGTGAGAGTCTGAAACTGATCAAAATGTTTTAGCTGTCACATTATCTGAGTAACATGAGACTGTATATGTCTATCCAATGTAAGGTTCATACAGTTTATGCCCATGATTCTCCCTCCCTGTAGTAAAAATAGGCTGTACATTTTAAAAAGCTGACAAAGCATATGTTGTAGCAAAATGGACACTGTGGGAAGAAGAATTGCAAATCAAGGGAAGGGAATCAGCCATGAATCCCAGAGATGTAACCTTTTGAATAAGAATCAACTCTCCTCTCCCCCTCATCTCCTTTCCCCACTTCTTTGGGTGGTGGTAGCAAAAAATTCATCCAAGCAAATGGCTAAAGAATCTGGGGAAGAGTCTTTTATTAAGGAACTATTCTGGGGACCTTTGGGGGCAGTCAGGCCTTTATGTGTACAGTTTCTTTGTCTGTACTATTAGTGCATTTTCCTTAAATGCTTCTCTGATTTGCCCAACTAGAGGTTAATCTTCTCAATCTTTGAAATTTGCATAGAACTTTGTAACTCTCTTATGCTCTTCCTACAATTTACATATATCCCTATCTTAATTCCAATAATAGTCTGTAAACTCTTGGAGGGTAGGACAAGGTTTTATTTGCCTTTGAATCTCTTGCACATCTAGCATAGGCTTTGATACATAGTGGGTGTTCAATCAATCAATATTTATTAGGTACCTTCTATATGCTAAACAGCGTGCTAATAAATGCTGAGGATATTATGAAGAGCAAAAGAGAGTCCCTGATCTGAAAAAGCTTCTTCCACAAAAGTCCTATTTTGATACATCATTTTGGTATGGAGGTGATTCTGAAATCACAAAGGCTACACCAGTTTAGTATAAACTCTCAATTTCAAATATATTAGAAAGGTTGGAGGTAGAGTCCCCACAGCACAATGTGTCTGCTTTCCAATGAGCAACTTAACTAAAGTCAGTGAAACTCATTATCAAGAGACTGGTTACTTGATGATAAATTCTTTGGCCATGGCAGTGCATGGATCAAAGGAACAAAAATTCAAAATGGCCTTCGGTCCTGTGACATGCTTTCCTTTTTCTTTAGTGTCATGGGGGTAGAAGGGTCCAAAACGGGGAGGACAGCATTAAGAATCATATAGTTTTTAGACTCTCAATAATCATTAACTAAATTCTAGTACAATAAATATGAGCTTTTTGACCAATAGCAAATTAGTCAACATATTTCTGGAGAAATTGAATCATTGGAACCAGAAGTTGCTACATCAAAGGAGAGTTCACCATAAAAGTAACTATAGAACTGTTTGTAGAGGGTGACAAGATAGAGAAATTCTATGAAGAACTTAATGTGTATTTTTTTATTTACTGACACCAGTGTAAAGGTGGGCATTGGAGTGATTAGTGAAAAATATATTAGAAAATATAGCTTAGGCTCAAAAAATGAAAGATCCTATAGTTCTTGAAGTCATACAGAAGCTTCATTCATATCACAAATACTTTCTTCACAAAGAAACACAGAACATGGAAAGCCCTAAATAATATCATACATGAGTGTTTTATATTAATAGGTAAGAATTTGCTGGTAATTAACATGGAAGTCTGCGCCTGCAGAGAGAGACTATCTGTTTATTGAGGTAAAGATCAAAATCAACACCAAATTAGAAGAACAAAAATGAAATGAATACCAGGCCCATAATCCAAATGGTTCAAGCCTGACCTAGTTAAGCATGCTGTTGATGTCAAAAGAAGAGAAAAATGGATAAAGGAAAAGACCTCAATACAGATTATAATCATTTCCTTTGGAAGTTTAGCAGAGTAAATGTGATTGTCTAAATGAGGAGAAAAACCACCAGAGCCAGCCAACAACTGATCTTCTTATCAAGCAGAGACATTATAGCCAAGAACAACACCACTTCATGATCTGCAAAAAGTCTAAAAAATGAATTTACAGAAAGATTGGCATGAGAGAGCAAATTAATATAAGCAATCCTGAAAAGATGAAATTGGAAGGCAAAAAATAGTGAAAAATTGGAAAGATCTTTCAAGATTTCTATAATTATCTTCTCTATAAATGACAGTAGAGCCATCACATTTTGATGCTAACATTATAGTTCCTGATATCTTGTTCAAGGAAGTAGAAGAATAGAAACACATTAATTTGATTTCTGAGGGGAAGTAGAACAAAGATTAATGGCTCAACAATGCAGCTTTATGGTTATTTGGGGGTGAGAGAAGAAAGTTCCATCAAGTCTCTTTGGTTTTTGCTCCTAAGATGATTTGCTTGGATCTAGGCTAGAGACTAAAGTTATGATAGAGATTGAAAAGAATCTCTTCACCCCAACTTCACTTGGATCATTTATCATTTTATTCAAGGGGGTTTCTGTGATAACTTGTAGGGACCTAAGTTACTGCCCCCAAATTTGAAAGGAGATAAAAAGATTTTTCTACCCACAACTTAAAAAACGAGAGGGCTTGAATAGTAGTAGAGGAAAATCGGCCCAAAAGACATACTTTAATGCCTTGGGGTTTCTCTAGGTAGCTGGCTAAGTCTAGCTGGATGAGGGACAGGAATCACAGAATTGTTGGTAGATACAACTATAGCTCATCAGAGAGTAGAAAAGAATAGCTCACTGGAGAAAGTAGTAGCTCAAAACCTGATATCATCAGAAAATATTAGGACCTCTATGGAACATAAGTAGCAACATAAGAGTTGGAGAGATATTTCAAAAGGGTAGGAGTTACTCTGTATGTCATGTGAGTTCTCTGACCATATGTGTTCCATGTAGTTATCACCATTTCTTGTTGGAATTGTGATAATCTATGGGAGTTTCCTCATGCTGGATGAGAAAGCTTTTTTTTTTCACTTATTTTTTCAATACTATTTAATGAATGTCTTTTGCTTTATTGTGTTGTCTCAAGCTTTGAATTAGTTTGTCTTCCGGTTGGTCTGGGAAAATAAATACACCAGTGGGAACTCATCATCTGCAATTTTAAGTGGATGCTGCCCCCTTTTCAAAAAGTATTCATTTTGGGCTATTTTTCAGTGGGCCTATATACAAAGGGGGCCACGATGTCACAAAAACAAAGGCAAAAGAACAATTATACCAATGCAGTTCAATTCAATAAGCATTTACTAAGTGCCTATTATGAACCAGGTGTGCCAGTGATACAAACATTAGAGAAACAAAGTCCCTGCCCTCAAGATGCTTATAATCTAGCAGAGAAGACAACACATAAAAAGAAACTAGAAGGGATGGGGGAATAGTAGAAGGAAGGAGGAGAAAACACCATGGAGTAGGGGGAGGCATCTTGTTTTGTGGAGCTGAGATCAATCAGAGTTCCAGATGGAAAGTGGAGTGAGTTGGAAAGTTCAAATGCTGCCTTCTATTCAGAAAAGCTTTGGGAAGAGTTTAGTTCTCCACCTTCAATCCCTGCAATCAGAACAAAGAGGAAGCTGAATGAGCTGGGAAGGTGTTGAGTATCCAAGGCTGACTTAGTATCCTTGTAACCAAATAAACACAGAGGAAGATGTTGCTTGAGACCACCCAATTTTGAGTACATATTAATTAAATATCTATAAATATAATTAAATAATCAATATATGTAGCTTGAACAGATACTGAAAATGAACAAAGAAATTGACTGAGGACTGTTAGGAGAAGTGTGGGTCAAATTGCATTTTGGGTCAAATTCCTCTTTGAAGCAAAATCTCATCTTTTAATTTTTTAAACAGATTTTCTTCTAGTGAAGCTATATAGCTATAAATTATGGAATCTTACAACCTTCATAGAATCAAAAGTGCAGGTGATTCAAAAGCCAATGAAAAGATACATGCTTGGCACAAATAGTATATTCATTGGTTCCAATAACAAGCTGTATGCGAGTAGTTGTTCTATCCACTGTGCCATCTAGTAGAATAAACTATATTATTGGAATGTAAAAGGAGATGGGCTAATTACACAATGAAATTTAGACATAATAAACGGGCAGTGTAAGTGCTACATTTGTACTCTTTTAATATTAAAGGACCTAGAAGAAAGATCTCAGGATTGTGGTTAAATAGGAGGCAGGGAGGTCAAATAAAGACCCAAGAGTTCCATATATAAAACATTCAAAGGAGCACTTTTTGTGACAGCAGAGTGATTCGGGGGGAAATCCCATGTCCCTGGATTGGAGAATGACTAAATAAAATGTGATACATGTATGTAATGAAATATTCCTGTACCATAAGAAATAACGACTATGAAGAATTCAGAGAAGTTTGGAAAAATTTATATGGATTAATGCAGAATGAAGCAAATAGAATTAGAAAACCAATATACACACTCACTACAACAATGTAAAAGGAAAGAAAAAAGAAATGAAAATAATTACTGCTTAAATATAATGACCATGCTTGGCTCTGGAGAAGAAATTAGAAAATTTATCCCTTTGACTTTATTGCAGAGGTTTCCTACAGTCTTTCCCTACATCGAGGGAACAATTGTACCTGACAATTTTCTGTTCTTGAGGTCCTCTGGATCTGATCATCTGAACTCAAGTCCAGCTACCAGCTTTCCTATTATCTTACTATTTATCTTGAGTATCACCTACTTACTATATTTCTTCTATACTTTATAGCACAGACATTTTGCTTCACAGAGAAGACTGAAAAAGAGTAAGAATCCAGCAGCTCTGTTTTGTCTGTTATCCATTGTCTTCATCCCACCCTCTACCCACCCTGAGCAGTGGTTCTATCCTTTACTTGACCTTATTCTCCCAATAGAATTTAAAATTTCATTATCCTGAACTTTTCTTAGCAGCTTTAGCTCATTCTGAATTTTTGCACTCTTGACACTATTTTTATAGGAGTACCGTATTCGATTTCCATTACTGCCCCTACTTTCTCTCTCTCTCTCACTCCCCCCCTCATAATTTATGCTTTCCATCTGTACCCATAGCAGTCTCCTTAGATAATTTTAACTTTTTAAAAATTACATTATAATTGTTCCTCTTTGTGTCTTCATAATTTTATTCTTAGCTACTTCTAATTTCTTGGACTGACTTTCTAGAATTTTATTCCCTAGTATCATAACTATGCTTTTTCTAAATAACTTGAAACTTGATGTCTCCAAAACTAAGGAGTTTATACTGTTATATTCTGGTTATTCTCTTCTTTATCAGAAATTTTAGGATAGAACAGTAACTGCTGAAAAAGTTTTCATTATTTCCAACAAAGAAATAGTTTCAAAATTGTGAGGAGAATCAGTGGAATAACTATTCTAGAGAAACTATGAACATCAGATCCAGAATAGAAATTTCCTTCACTGGTTCCTTCACTTGTTGAAGGATGAAATTATCATTAAGGTAAGCCAACAAATTATTAATTGCTTTAATTTGGTTAGATATATTGAGCACTCCAGTAATTGTATAGATAAATAAATTTCCCCAACATTATTACATCCTGCCTCTGTGCCATGTTTGTGATGTTTCCCAAATACATCTATACCCTCTTTCTAAGTATAGTATACTCTGATGACAGTACTGTAACTAACTGAATCTGATTTTAATTTCATCCAAATGCTCTCTACTATGCTTACCCACTTTAGTTCCTGGATTTGTACACATGGCTATATTTTCTTCTTTTTTTAAACCCTTATCTTCTGTTTTAGAATCAATACTGTCTATTGGTTCCAAGGCAGAAAAGCGGTGAGGGCTAGGCAATGGGAGTTAAATGACTTGCCTAGGGTCACACAGCTAGAAAGTGTCTGTGGTTACATTTGAACCCAGGACTTATCATCTCTAGGTCTAGTTCTCTATTCACTGAGCCATCTAGCTGTCTATGACTGTCTTCTTCTTTAAAAAAAAAACAAAAAACCCTTACCTTCTATCTTAGAGTCAATGCTGTGTATTGGTTCTAAGGCAGAAGAGTGGTCAAGGCTAGGCAATTGGGGCTAAATGACTTGCCCAGAGTCATACAGCTAGGAACTAGACCTGACTCTCAATCCATTCAGCCACCTAGTTGCCCAAGACTATATCTTCTTAATATTCAAAGCTTCAGATATGACCTTGATAATGTCCATATCTGTTTTCTGATGATATATCTACCTAACTACAGAGAGACATTGCCAGTGGATGGTTCACATAACGATGAATAATTTTGTCCATGATAACCTGTAAAACAAAGAAAATATTTTAAAATGGACCTATGCTCTCCTTTCTGCTTCTGCAGTGACAGTGTTGGAATGGTGGGAGAGGGGGCAGAATATAATAAAAATATCAAAGTTTCTAGACTATTTATTGTACATTATAGGTACTGTAAGTGTGAGATCCTAGTTAATTGGCATTAGTGCATATTTTCCTGGAGAAGATAAACCACTTTAATATTGGCATTTTGGACAAGAAGAAAAAAGGAGGTTGTAGCTGAATGGAAAATTGGCTCCTAGATATTCTTTGGTAAGCTCAAGAAAAGAGTCATAAAAAGGGCTTTATTATATATCCAAAAATGAATAAATATTGATTTCATTGAATGTTTGGTCATCAATTATTGTAACACTAAGGATATGTGTTTTTTTGCAAATTTCTTCTATTTATATTTTAATAAACAGGACAACATTTTTTTATTTATGTGGCAGCTCTCCGTGTACCAAAGACATATATAGTTAGAGCAATGGCTTGTCAGATGTAAGAACAGAACTGGTGGGAAAAAAAGAAGAAAGAAGAATGACAAAAATATGTGGTATATAATTGAAACAATCTAACCCTGAATGATATAAACTAATCATTGAAAATTTCAGAGGGAAATGGACAACAGAAATGACATTGACTCCAGTTATAATTTTATCCAAAAGAAAGGTTTCATGTTCAAGTTATTTAAGGGAGAGATTTAAATTTAAAGAGCCATTCCTCTAATTGATAAGTTTTCAAGGGGATGAACAGACTTTTCTAAGAAAAAAAAATACAAGCTGTCCATACATAGCCATATGAAACAAATGTCCAAATCACTGATTAGTAAAGAAATTCAAATTAAAGCAATTCTAATGTTCTACCTCACATACCCTTCAGATTGACAAAGTTGACAAAAGAAGAATGACATGTTAGAGGGTCTACAGGAAAAACAAGCACATTCATTTAGTCTGTGAGAGCTGTTGATTGATCCATTCCCTTTAGACATGAAGAGGGAAAGGAGGTGACATGGTTAAGCTTGTGCTGTATGTGGTTGAAAAGTGTGTGTATGTGTTTGGGGGGGAGAACTGCATGGATTAATTAATTACCAAGAAAAATCAAGGTAAGCCTTCTAGAGATGTAGATGGTCACAGTGCCTGCCTAGAGCACAATGGTACCATAACTGAGCCCCAAAGGGATTAAATAAATACAAAAAATACCTATATGTACAAAAATATCCCTAGAAGTTCTTTTTGTGGAGACAAAGAACTGGAAACTAAGTAGGATATTCAAGAATTGGGGAGAAGCTAGATAAATTATGGTATGTGAATTAAATGAAATACCATTGGACTATAAAAATGATGAAAGTGAGTTATAGAGAAAACTGGAAGGACTTGGATGGACCATAGAAATCAAGTGAGCAGAACCAAGATGAAATTTTCTGTAATAATAACACTGAAAAGACAAATACATTTGAAAGAGAAGAATTCTGATCAATGTAATGAGCAGTTACAAATCCAGAAGACTGGTGATGAAGAGTAGTACTCATCTGTTGACAGAGAGGCAATTAACTAAGGTTGAAAATTAAGGCATACACATATATGTATGTGTGTATCTATCTATCTATCTATCTATCTGTCTGTCTATCTATCTATCTATCTCTATATGTTTGTGTGTGTGTGTGTGTGTGTGTGTGTGTGTGTGTGTGGCCAAAGTGGGAATTGGCTTTGTTTCACTATGCATATTCAGTTACAAGGATTCCCTTTTCCCTCTGGAATGGAACAGGTAGGAGAGAGACAAAATCAATTTTTAATTGAAAAAATTAAATTTAAAAATCATTTTATCCAGACTTCTCACTACTATCAATTAATTACCACAGCAAAGAGACCAAAAAGATCTGGAAAAGCACCTTAGTCAGCATGCATCTGACTTACTTGCTAAACAGGGAGAGATGGTTACTAAAGGCATTATGGAATTAAAATATAGACTCACTTAGAAAACCTTACAAAAAAGAATAATGGATGATTATGAGGAGTCTTATTTCCTAAAGCAGTAAGAAACAGGAAGAGCAAAATCAGTTTAAAGAAGGTTTGGTAAAATGCCCAACTAAGCATCCTATTCGTATTTAAAGGTGAAAATGGAGGGAAAAACAAGTAGAAGAAAAATGGAGAGATTTGTAAAAATCATTCTATGAAACTGTTTTCTCCAATAGAAATTGGAACCAGTCCCCTTGGACCCTAACATCACCATTCAACATGTGTTTTGAAAGGAATTAGAAATGGCACTAAAGAGAATAAAGATGGGGAAAGCATCTGGATTAGACTAAGTCTATATAGTGTATAATTGTCATAAAATCCAAAATTTTTAATTGTTTGAGAAAAAAAATTCAGGAAAAGGAGTTTTGATAACTCTAAATTAAGAAAACAAATTGTTTGAAGAAGACGCAATGAAGATGCCTGAAGAAACGTCTATAGCATCAGAAAGTCCACCATGAACCTTGGAGTATAACTGAGTTGTGGGGGGATTGAACAGAAGTATTTTGAATGTAAACTTGTGTGCCAAAGGGGATTGTCCCCTAATTGGCTTATTGTCAATGTTTGCGCTCTCTCTCTCTCTCTCTCTCTCTCTCTCTCTCTCTCTCTCTCTCTCTCTCTCTCTCTCTCTCCCTCTCTCTCTCTCTTTAATTTTCTTCTTATCTCTAACTATTGTAGTTTCTGATTATGTTAATATGATCCATTGAGGAGACTAGTCACCCAAGAGGTCATGGAGGTGGGGGAGGTAGGGGGGTGGGGGGGATTGGTGGTGGAGGGGTTGGTGGTGGTGGGGTGGGGGGATTATGAAAGAGAATTCTTTGCTCTATTATTTATCTTGAGTTAACACTAACTTTTAAGTGCTCCTACTTAGTAGCTTACTAGACTGAAGACAGGATTAACTCTCCTTTGTCTACTTTTAAATTGAATCAACAAAATATTGAACACATTACTTAGTACTAGGTGAGAAGCTAACAAGGTACTTAGAGAATTCACAAGTTACTTATTTAGAGAGTTCCACCCTTTTAACTTAGTCCCAAATTTGTGAATCCTATGATCAGAGTTGACACCTTCAGAGGCCTTTGATAAGAGTTGATACCTTCAGAGGATGAGATACTACAGACACTGCCCCCTAGGCAGTGCTAGACAATTGGGAAACTGTGATTGGCCCCTGTGAAGAGGGGCAGGGACAAGAAGTCACCATAAAAGCAAGCCCCAAACTCCCTTAGGGAGATTGTCTTTGAGAAGATAGTCTGAAGAAATTGTCTTCTGGAGATAGTCTTCTGACAGAGGAGAGTCTTTGAGAGCTTCGCTGGAGACTGTGGCTTGGAATGTGGATTTGGAGCTCAGCTTCAACTTAGACTCTGACTCCTGGACTACTTTGTTGGGTTCCAGGGGTCCGTCCAGCAGCCTCTCTGAGGATCCAGGGTTGTCTGCCCAAATATGATGTCAAGATAGAATAAATGAGATGAGACACCCCATGAATTCAGCTCATGTACGCAGGTATCACACACAGTGCTCTGCCATAGTACCATGGTACGTTTATTATATGGGTTTTTGGTACACACACATAATCAGTTCTTTTTGTATGTGACATTCTACAGTTTGATTGGATATTATCAAATCACCTAAACAAAACTCTTGTGATGTTACTACAACAAAGAATTCTGTGATCATTTATTAGGTTTCTACAACACTCTGTGATAGATATGATTAATGTGAATAAAGTCATTTGTAGATTAGTACCCCTTGACCTGCTGAGAGAATCATTATGCATTTGGTCAGCTTTCACTATCCATCATAATTGCTTGGGAGATGAATAACAAAACATATTCGTATCTAGGTGTGAGGACTTTGGGCAGATCAATTTTTGGGTTTTCCTCAATTTACAAGTTCTGTTTTTCTTGTGTTACTTTGAAATGCCTAGCAATGTTGCTTGACTTCTGTTCCAACAAACTCATTTGAGTGTGGTAACTGTAGAGAAAGATTCAGTATAGTATTTATTGTAGAGTCTTGGAGCATATCTTATGCTTGAGAAAGGAGGGGTCATGGTCAGTAATCTTTGGGCTTTTATTCTGTAATTGCAATCTTTTTGGGGTAATAACCTAGGGGGCTTAAAGTAGGGTATATATTTATTGATCCTATAAGTATTTGATTTCATGTTATTTCTCCTGTATTGGGGAGAGAATAATAATCATAACAAGTCCACTAGTGGGGAAAATTTGGGGAAAGAAGTCACAAAGGGGGATCAGCAGGGGGCCCTCATTCTGGGGTCTGCTTTGCTGACCTTCCTTCCTTGGACCGTGACTTTGTCAAATGGTAGGGGTATGATGGTCTCCAGCATTGGGTGAGTAAAAGGCCAACTCCTTTCCTAGTTTCCTAAGAGACTAGCTTCCCTCTTAGAGGAGGCCATGTGGTTACTCACTACCAGCTTTCCTGGTTGAGAGCTAATTAATCTCTGCCTGGATTAAGCAGACCCAGAGTAAACATTTAGGTTGATAGGATAGATAACCTCTCTAACATTTTAGCATTTCTCTACTTTATTGTTTCCTCTCCATTTTGTAAATATTTGTAAATAAATTTCTGACTTATATAATAAATATTGGTGACCACATAATTTAATAAAATTATTGTCCAGTCATTAAATTTAACCCTTATAATAGAGGAACTTTATGTTAGAAGTGACACAATAATAAAGAAATTTAGGGACTCTATATAGAATTGTTTTAAAGGAGGAAAGGATCCCAAAAGCACTAAAAAGATCCCTGACCACATTAAACCCTCCAAATGATAGCTGAAAGACCAGCCATATGCCTTCTGTCCCATCTATTCAGAATTTTTATCAGTCATCTATAAATGAATGAATGATAACTTTTTTTAGGGTGCTATCAGGTATAAAGGTTAAAAATTAAAAGGTTGGGCTAAATATATAAACATGTGGTTGCCAAAATTATATTACTCAAGTCAGGATGACTTTTTATGGTAGTTTATTTACAAAAGGAGAAATAGTGAAAGTAAGGAAATAACAGAGAGAATAGATAATTACTCTGGCCAGTTCCAAACCAGGCAGGGCTTCAGAGGCCCAACAAAGGGGGCAGAGAGGTAAATTAAACAAGGGTTCTAGCCAGGAGGCCTCTTCCAAGACAAGGGGCCTCTCTGGAGTCTAGTACTTCCAGAAAAGCCAGGAAAAGGAGTCGGCATTTTTCACTCACCCATGTAGTAGTCCTAAGGGAAAATCCAAGGGCAGTTAGAAGTCTCAAGCTGGAGCTCCTTCAAGATCAACTTTGAAGGTGAAAGAACTAGTCACAGGAAGTTTCTCCCCCTTTTAAAGACCCTTCCTTTTCATCACTTCCTGTGTCTTTCTTTCACTTTATGTGAACCACTCAGCTTTAGCTTTGCTTAGGACTGCCCAGGGTGCACTCAGTGGGTTTTGATTTGTCACTCATTATAGCACACATGTGTCACAGACCTCCCCATACTTAAGGATAAATGGGGTGTATATGCTTCTGGTGATTAAATCTAAAAGTGGGCAAGGGGAGAGTTAATCCCATCTTCACACATCTTCACACAGGGAACAAATAGGTTTTCACTAGTGATATTTAGCCACGGACCACATATTTACCATTTTACAATTAACTAAGAGTTGTAGAAAATATAAGATATCCTAATGCTTATTGTTTTTTCATTTATGAAAAAGCATTTAACTCATTAGACAAAGAGCTGACTTATGGGCTCCTTTATATGAAGCGTTTCCCATTCATACATCAAAATCATTTAAAATTCTCTGAAAGAAATAATGATGGAAATCACCATGTTTAATGATCCTCTGATAATATGCATCAGGCAAGGCATAAAACTGGGAGATATATGGTCACTAAAAGTATTCACCGAGGTGATGAAGAAGATCTAGTACAGAGCCCAGGTCAAAGAGGGATTTTTGGTGGATGGTGAAGTTCCACAGATGCTCCAGTTTGTGGATATCATTGGTGATTATATGAATTCCCAGAATATTTTAGAGGAATGGAAGAAATCTATAGTCATTCAAAGAGTCTATCTAATCTAATCACAGGAAGAATGTCCATTTTTCAGGTTGTTTTTTTTTTAATAAAACCTTTACCTTCCATCTTAGAATAAATATTATATATTGGTTCCAAGGTAGAAGAGTGGTAAGGGGTAGGCAATGGAGGGTAAGTGACTTGCCCAAAGTCATACAGCTGGGACATGTCTGAGACCAAACTTGAACCCAGGACTTCCCACCTCTATACCTGGCTAGAACCACTGAACCACCCAGTTGCCTCCTATTGTTCTGTTTTTGATATGCATTTGGATACATACCTTATCTATTAGTGTGTACATAGATATTTATACATGCACTATATGTATATATGTATATGAGTACACCACAGACATTCAAGATGGAGGAGTTGGGTCCAGAGCTAAATGGGAAGACTAAAATTGGCTTTGTTGCCTTTTGGAAATTGCAAAGCTTCTTTATTGACCCCAAATTTTCTGTGCAAGCAAAGGCTCATTTACTTAGAACCATCTTTTATAGGTGGTATTTATGTCTATGAGACATGGAATACAACTACACATGAAAAAGTATAAATTAATAACAGAAAGTAATGAAGGAATAGAATAAACATTTATATAATGCCTACTGTGTTCCAAGACCTGTGCTAAACACTTTTTAGAAATATTATCTCATTTAATTCTCACAACAACCCTGCAAGTTGAGTGCTGTTATGATTCCCATTTGATAGCTAAGGAAACTGAAGCAGAGCAGTTAAGCAACATGCCTAGGGTCACACAGCTAGAGGCTAGATCTGAACTCATCTTCCCTATGATAGATCTGGCACTATGCCACCAGCTGCCTCTTGAGGAGGTACATGGTGGGTGAAAGCAAGCACTATATAATCAACGAGGAACTCTGAAGACTGCTTCTCTTCAACTCTGATGAGGTGAGGAAAAATCAAAGAATGCCTTGAGAGCAATGGATGCATTTTTGGTGGCAAATCTAAGGGGAAAGATGGTTAAGAGTCACACCAGAAGATGGATCAGTTGATAGAAAGCCAGGCCTGAAGATGGGAAGTCCTATGTTCAAATTTAGCCGCATATATGTCCTAGCTGTGTGACCCTGGGCAAGCCACAACCCCATTTGCCTAGCTCTTACTGCTCTTCTGTCTTGGAATTGATACTTAGTATGAATTCTAAGACAGAAAGTAAAGGTAAGTCATAAGAATGGCATGCAAGGATGATTTTTTCTCTGTATTGTGGGAGGAAACCTTTAAATCAATGATATCAAAGATCCATTTGAATATTTGAGCATTTATAATGATATTCTTCTCTCTTCCCATCTCTCTTTTTTTGCCTCATCTGTTACTTTTTTTTTTAACCTTATCCTTCTGTCTTAGAATCAATACTGTGTATTGGTTGCAAGGCAGAAGAGTGGTATGAGCTAGGCAATGGGGGCCAAGTGACTTGCCCAGGGTCACACATTTAGAAAGTGTCTGAGTCCAAATTTGAACCCAGGACCTCCTGTCTCTAGACCTGGTTCTCAATCCACCGAGCCACCCAGCTGCCCAAATGCCTGTTATTTTTTAATAACATCTGGCTTTCTGGAGCCATATTCCAGTTGTGAATCATATAACCAAATATCCATAATGCTTATGATGTCAAATTTGGTCACTTTGTTATCCATAATTAATGCATTTGTTAGTTGATAACTATGTTATGAGTTTCATTGTTGTCTCCTTTCATTGGATTTTGTTTACTGTGAATTTCTGGACATCTATTGGTATTCTTCTTTATACATTGTATCTACTCCATGGTATACAACTTGGTGCATTTATTTAGACAATTTCCTTTTCTTTTTAGGTTAAAGACCTTTAGATTAAACATGTAAGATTCCTGATAAAAACAGTTTTACCAATTCCTGTTAAATATTCTCATTTCTGGAGAAAATTCTGTCCTTCCAGTATTTAGTATTTCTCAGACAGCATCTTCCTAACTCAGTGTTCAATTACTAAATTTGCCTTTCTCTTCTGAGGCTTTTGCCTTCTTTTTGAAAGCAATGATTAAAAACACCACCTGTGACCCTAAGGAATTCAATCTTTTGCTCAAGACTTCTTAATCTTTTAGTAATTCTAGATTTCTTATAGCAACATTATTTGTGTCTGCTCAAATCATCATAAGTCATCTACTCTGATAAGTCTTGGGAAATTCTGTCATGATCTGGGGATGATTCTGACTTATTTGGGAAGACATCAGACTTCTCCATTGTTACCAGCCCCCATCACCCCCCAAAATGCCTCAATCTCCCTCAAAAGGGAGTCACCAGCTATTACTACTTGCCTAATCATCCTCTCTCACCTAACTCTTCATATCACAAGTCCTTTAGGGATAAGTCACAGCTTTCTACTAAAAGAGTTTGGTTCTCTCCTTTTTAGGAAGAGGATCATACCTCTAAGTTAATTCCAAATATTCACTGTTCCTTCTTCCCTTTTTCTTCTGTTCCACATTCTTCTACCTTTCAATCTCCTGACACAGGTCAGGATTCCCCTCTGCTTCTTTGGATTCTTTTTTTCTTCTTTTTGATTGTGCCATTCTATGTTTAATGGCGATAGAACATTGCAATGAAAGTCAGTGGGTGTCTTTTATCAGCATTTTAAGGTTCTTCTGGATAATGTTTAGGTACTTGCACAAGACAAGGATACTGCAGTTTGAATGCTAGGTAACAGGCAGAGAGCAAGATCATGCCTTGCTTACATTGTTAGTTCTGCCAGACAAAGGTAATTTTGTGGTTAGAGGAGGCAATGCTAATATAAATTCAGCCTGTGTGTTTTTATCATTAGACTTCCTCCCCCACTTTCCTCCCTCCTCTCTCTCTCTCTCTCTTTCTTTTTCTGTCTCTCTCTGTCTCTCCTCTTCCTTCCTTCCTTCCTTCCTTCCTTCCTTCCTTCCTTCCTTCCTTCCTTCCTTCCTTCCTTCCTTCCTTCCTTCCTTCCTCTCTCAGAAAAGTGATGGTAACATTGTTAATTATTATGCTGTTAGATTAAAAAAGAGAGAGAATTGATTATTTGGTACATATGGCAATACTTGGAGAAAAACTGCCAAGTGAGGGTCTTCCCTGACCCACCCAGGATTCAGTCACCAGTATGCTAGTCAACAGAAAGACCTTACATAGCCCAACAAAGGATGTAGAGAAGTAAGGTATTCAGTGGAGATTCCAAGGTCAGAGGTGGTGGAGGACACCACAAATAGCTATTTCTAGGGAAAAGATCAAGATGGCTTTTATCATAAGTTTAACTAGCTATTCCGAGTGTGGTGAGAGTGCATTCTACCATCTGTGACTGTGATATTGGGGCAACAAATGATAGTTCTATTCTGCCAAAGGTTTCTGGGAGTATTCATTCCCTGGGGAAATGTAAAAGGATGGATTTAGCCATTAATAGGGCAGAGACTTCTACTACCAGACATGGAGATGGCTGACCTTTTCCCTCAACAGTGAACTACAGTTTGGAGTTTTATTCCCGTGTCTTTTTAATTGCAATTTCTTGGAGGAAAGGTATTCTAAACTATAATTGGAGTGTATTTCCTTTTGTGTCATGTGACAGGGCGAAGGAGATAAAAATCTAAATGGAAAATGAAGCACAAGCTATGTTTTTTGTATTTTCCTGTAGTTCTGGAAAAACACCAAGCCATATTTGTAATGCATTTATTATCATATGCAAATGATCTTTTTACAGTGTAAGCCCTCCCTAGACCAAACCTAGAGGAAGCTGGGCCAAGGCAGGGTAAGGAACAGGTGCTTATGGCAGTTAGGATAAGTTTCTAGACTACCTACAGATACAGCATCAGTCCCTTACCAGTGGAAAGCACCTAACCAATTCTCATACTCTATATTTTGAGTCAAGGTTAACCTTGGTGTCCCATTCCCTATCCCCATCCCCATCCCCATCCCCATCGCCATCCCTGACTTCCACTCTTTTTAAAAACAGCTGGTGGGGGGGGCACCTGGGTAGCTCAGTGGATTGAGAGCCAGGCCTAGAGACGGGAGGTCCTAGGTTCAAATCTGGCCTCAGACACTTCCCTGCTGTGTGACCCTGGGCAGGTCACTTGACCCCCATTGCCTAGCCCTTACCACTCTTCTGCCTTGGAGCCAATACACAGTATTGACTACAAGACAGAGGGTTAGGGTTTAAAAAAATAAAAAATAAAAAAAACCAGTTGTTGGTGAAGTGGATAGAGTCAGGAAGACCTTAGCTTAAATTTAGCCTCAGACACTTCCTAGGAAAGACACTTAAACCCTGCCTCACTTTCCTCAACTGTAAAAAGAGACAATAATAGCACCAATTTCACAGGGTTGATGTATACATCAAATGAGATAATATTTGTAAAAGGTATTTAGCACAGTTCCTGGAACTTAATAGGCACTGTGTAAGTATTTATTCTCTTCCTTTCCCTTATTATCTTCTATATGTAAAGATCACAATTCTTATTCCATGAATGTTTAAGAAGGGATCTAGCCAGAAGTACCAAAAACACTTGGCAGAGCACTCCTCAACAGGCCACCTATCAACTCTTATGGACATGACCCAGCTGCTCAGTGCCAGGGCAGAAGGAAAGGGGAACAAAATAAATTCCTTCTCTTCATCTATAGGAGCAAAAAATGGGGACTGTCAGGAGACACACATGGCAAGCTGCTTATGTTTGTCCAGGTGGCCCACGAGGAGAGTTTATGGACTTCAAGTTCCTGGTTTGTTTATTCCTTTGTGCTTTTTTCTCTGAACACAAGCCAGAGATTTGAATTCTTGAGAATGATCTTCCCATACAAACGCTAGGTTTCCCAAGAGGTGAAGAATTCCTCAGTTTGAGAATTGGGTGCCGAACTCCTAGAGGGAGAATATTTCCTCAGTAGAATGCCTACTAGAGAAGAGGATCCTCAACAGAGATTTGCCTTTCAGCAAAGACCATGTTATGGCAGGGAAGAATGTGTGTGTGTATGCACATGTATGTGCAAACACAGAATCTTAACCATGTCCACTTTGTCACTGCAATGAGTTACTTTGATTGTATAGGACTGAGGGAATAGGGATAGTTCCCTAGAAGTCCACAAACTATATTCTAGGAGAACCTAATGGACTATTTAAATATTTTTGTGTTTTCATGTTTGTTCATAGTATCACATGAGCCCTCTTCATATTATGCATCTTCTGTGATCAATGAACCAAAATCTGTGTCATATGCATTATCTATCTTGTGCAGTTATATTGGAGCTGCTAAGTAGCATAGTGGATAGAGCACTAGGCTTGGAGTCAGGAAGACAACTTCCTGAGATATCTGCGAGAAAGCACCAGGAATATCAAGACCATAGAAATAATGCCAATATTACTAGCACAGTAACTGTTGTTCATCAAGAGTGAGGGGAACATAAAGGTATTTAAGGGGTCACAAGCTTCTTGCTTACAATCTGTCCTGAGCTGATGCAGATACACTCCATTCTGCTATGTATTTAGAGTTGCTCTCAGTACAGCATCCAAAACTTCCTAGTTCCTGTGAGTCCCATGGGGATGATACCAAATCCTTGCCCCAATAAAAGCATCTACTAAGGGCCTATCTCATTTTTTTCTGCAAGAGAAATCTGATCTAACAGTATTCCAGACAAGTAGTCTATTTGAATGCTTCCAGTGATTGAGCAATGATGAACCTTTTTCTATGGGGAATGGTTGAATAAGTTATAGTATATCACTGTAATGGTACACCTTTGTATTATAAGAAATGAAAAGAAGGATGATTTCAGAAGAACTTGGGACGACTTATATGAACTGATGCAAAGTGAAGTAAACAGAACCAGAAGAACATTATACATAGTAATAGCAACTGTACTGTGATCAATTGTGAATGGCAGCTATTCTGATCAATACAATGATTCAAGGCAGTTCTGAAGGATTTATGATGAAAAATGCTGTCCACCTCCAAAGAGAGATCTGATGAATTCTGAATACAGATGGAAGTATATTTTTTCACTTTCATTGTTTTTCTTGCTCTTTTTTTACAACATGGATTTATGTTTTCCATGATTTCACTTATATAATTGATATCACATTTCTTACTTCCTTAATAGGTGGGGCCTGGGGGGAGGGTAAGAGAAAAGGCAGAATTAATTTTTTAAATGAATGTTAAAAATAAATAATAAATTTTTAAACACTTTTTTTTTTCCAAAGGAGGATGATGAGCCTTCCCCTCAAGATCAGTGGGCCAAAAGCAAAAGACAAAAACAGTTGTATCCTTTAATGGAAGAATAGATAACTCCAAAGAGTAGATAATTCAAAAATCATTGTCCTTTAGAATGCCTCCCAAGGAAGCTCACTCAATTGTTGGACAGGTCCAATTGTTATAAAGCTCTTCTTTATATCTAACTCCCTGTAATTTCCATTGTGCCCCAGGAAGAAAGTGGAAAGATAATAGGTATTATCTAGACCTGTTTGATAAAAGAAATGTCAATTAAGTTAACTTAAATAAAGATAGATATCAATTATGCATGTGTAGATCATTGCCTTGATAAGCTTTTACAGTTCTTTCTATCTCCACTTTCGCATCCAATCAATCCACTCTTCAAAGAACTACTAGAATAATCTTTCTTCTGTGTAGACATGGTGGTGTCACTCCTGTACAAAAAAAGTATTGGTTGCTCTTCATTGCCTTCTGAACAAAGTTCAGACTTCTTTGTTTAGTATTCAGGACCCTCTGCAATATGGTACTTCTTTGTTTTTCATGTTTTATTTGAGAGTATTCTTCTTACATTCTGTTCTATATCCCAGCAAATTAAGTCAATTCACTGTCCCTTAAGTATGCACTCAAGTCACCCTGACTTTAATTATGAAGCAAAGGAGCAAATCACTTTGCCTACATTGGTCTACCTTCTTTTTTCATTATATTTTAATCCTTGGAATGTTACTCATTCTTTAAAGCCCAACTCAGATGTTAACTCCTTGAGGAGGCTTTTTCTGGTTGGTAGTGACTTCCCCCTTTATTTTTATATAAAGTTTTTTTATATAAAGTATTTTTATATGAAGTTTTTGGAATCCTCTAATGCACTTATCATGTAATATTTTGTTATGACTCTATGAACTCTTTTTTTTATTCATTTTTAGATGCAAAGCTCCTTGTTGCTAAGGATCATATCCTATATCAATTTTTAAAAAATCTCTGTAGCATGAAGAAGTTTGGTGACTCAGTGGGTTGAGAACCAGGCCACAAATGGGAGGCAGTGGGTTCAAATCAGGCCTCAGACACTTCCTCTCTGTGTGACCCTGGGCAAGTCACTTAATCTCCATTGCCTAGCCCTTACCACTCTTCTGCCTTGGAACCAATACAAACTATTGATTCTAAGACAGAAGGCATGTTTTTTTTTTTATCTCTCTAGCACCTATCACAGAGCTCTCCTGTCAGTTGACAAATCTTTATCAAATGTATATTATATGTTAGGCAGTGGGCTAAGTAAGCACTATGGATGCAAAGCATGGCAAAAAACAGTCCCTGCCCTCAAGGAGTACACAGTCTAATGGAACACAGTAGATATAATGGTGACACATTGCACACAACATATATTGATTTGATTGTCTCCAGAATTTTAGGTTGCCTGGCTTCCCCTGCCTTCACTTTCCATATTTCCAAACCATCTCTCCCTAGCACCTAGCATTGGGTGCTCAGGAAAGTCAAATTTCAATCCATTTTGGTAAACATTTATGAAACATCTATCATTCACCAGGCTGGCTGGTTATTGTTTTTCATACACAAAGAGGGCCAAAATGACATCACAGGTGATGTATTTTGACTCACACATGAATTGTATTCAAATGAGGCAGAGTTGCACAAAGTCCTCACCCTCATTCTCACTTCCAGAGTCACCAGAGTTCAATGGCAAGGCAAAAATCAATATGGCTGTTCTGGCTTGGAGTGTAGTGGATGACTTCTGCTTCTTTGATGTTTAACCATGCTCTAAGGGCTCCACCACCTACCCTCCTACCATCTTTATGGTCATTGGAATAAATTGTTCTCATCTATCCTTGCCTTGGGGGAGAGTCTTTGCATTCCTTGAATAGATACCCCCCCCCCAACCCACAGAAGGGTTTGGTGCCTGTTAGTTACCCTCTGGCTGGTTCCTCCTCTCTGCTGAGATGGTTTACTGGGGTTTGGCTGAGGAGCATGCTACAGCTTCTTGGAGCCACAGATTGGATGGCAGGAGGAAACCAAAGGTGAAAAGCAGCCCTGAAAAGGCATAAGCAAATCTTCACATGAGAGACTCTCAGGTACTATACTATACTAAGCATTAGGGAATACAATTAATAAATGGAAAGCACCTGACTTCAAGGAACTTACAATATACTGGGGCAGACAACACATAAAAGGAGGGAAAACAGGAGAAGGCACCAGGGGATACCTTGCACTGGTGCAACTTTTTCCATGGAGTTGAAACTAGGAAAAGCAGAAGATGCACAGTAGAGTGAGACAAAAGTCCAGTTTCTGTCTTCTATAAAGAAAGGTATTGGGAGGAACATGGTACTTTGTCCTCTAGCCCTCCAATTAGAGAGGAGAGGAAATTGTAGGAGGTGGTGTCAGTCAAGGCTAGATTTAGCAGCATGGTGATGAGAGTAGGGGTGATGGACTTAATCTGAAAGGGGCATCTTGTTCCAAGGCATGGAAACCAGGCAGAACAAACAATGCAGAGAGGGATGGGTAGGAGGGGAGCTCAATATAATAGCATAAGATGACTAGGAGAGGCAGTATAATATAGTGGATAGAGAGCTTGTCTTTGAGTTGTGAAGGCTTGGATTCAGATCCTACCTGATACTTACTGGTTATGTTTCTTTGTTAAATTACTTAAATTTTCAATGCCCCCAGGAAATTTTCTGAAACTAAAAGGTACAGTATATTTGCTGATCTGTACTTCTCAATAGGAATTCCTTCCATAATGGTCTAAAAAGAATCTTAATCTGGAAGGCAAATTGTCTAGAAATGATAATTTATGGAGTCTAATTCTCAGGATAAACAGAAAATGGACTTGGAGTTATACATGGTTTGCATTTTCCTTTATTGCTATCCTTCATTAGTATGGGTGATATGGTTTTGTCTATTGTTACTGTCCATTCACCTTGAGTGAGAGGCACATTGACTCAGGTACATCTAGACCCTACCAAGAAAGGTTTCAGGTATTGGTATGGTGATGGACTGGTGGATCTGATAGCCAAGGATCAGCCTAAGTGTGGAGAGACTAGATCTTTGACCACTAGGAGGCATTATTATTATTGCCCCAGTAACTCACAATATTTTATCCACTGAGGTATGAAAGGTGGCCATCTATACTAGTGGAAAGAGCATCCATGCAAAGGAATCACAGATCTTTTTGAAGTACAGATAAAATATGGTGTTTCAGAGAGAGAGGAGGAAGAGGGAATAAAGAATAGGTTAGTAGAATTTGGAGCAAATGCTTAAATGATGGATAGTCATTTGAAAGGCATCATTCAAATCCAGGAGCTATGACTAAATGACTAAATATGGAAGTAGCTCCTATTAACAAAGAACTGAGGACATCATCCTTGATGCCCTTGCCTCTAGTCATGGCTTCCCCCTCTCTTCAAGGAGTCTGCAGGAGACACTTCAGACAAACTGGCTGAGGTCTCCTGGCATTCACAAAGGGACTATGGAGTTCAGACCCAGAGAGAGGGGCCTTTGATATAAGGAAGCTGTTGTCTCTGAACTGAGCTTTGTTCATAGGTGTAAAACATGAAGGGCATTAGAGATCTTAGTTAATCAGCTCTGTCTCCCATCTCCCTCCTCTTCTCTACTTCTTTCTTGTACTTCCTCTTTAATGAGAGGTGAAGGAAATCTCTCTCAGGAGATGCATAGGTACTGCTTGGGCTTGGCTTCTAAAGAGCATTTGGGAGATATGGGGGTTGGGGGGGAAGCTGGTAGGCCACCTGACACTGGCTTCTCTCAGCCACTTGGTGTCTCACAGAATCATGGGAGCTTAGAGTTTAAAGGGACCTAAAAGGTCATGTGGACCAGCTCCCTCCATAAGCATGAATCATTCCCACTGTTAGAAAACTTTGGAGAACAGGAGGCAGAAAATCCTAAGATTTGCCTTAAAGCCATTCCTAGCCATTTTTGTGCCTTAGGCATTAAGGGGGAAAAAGTGATGGTAAAAGGCAAGCCAGATGAGGCTAGGGAGGAGCTCACTTGGGATATGGCCATGGGAGTTGGAAAAGAAGAGCTGCCATCTGGTAGCTTCCTATTTGAACTAATTTTTCTAGCTAATTAGGTGTTAAGCTCATTTGTTTCTATGCTACTAACAGACCATAAGATCATAAATCGAGAACTGGAAAAGACATTAAAGACTATCTAATCTAGTTCCCTTTTTACAGATGAGGAAACTGATAACAGAGCTAAGATTTGAATCCAGGTCTTCTGACTAAATCTCATGCTCTTTCCTTTCTTTTACACTGTGAGGGTATATACGTATCACCTGCTCTTCCTAATTTCAGAAAAACTGATTTTTCAAAAAAAACCACAGGTGAGATGGTTCTGCATATACAATAAGGTATTCTCTAGGCCTGCGTATCAGGGTTTGCAAAGGATAGAGATTAGTATTCGGAGTCCTACAAGAGGATGAGGTGGGAGAACTGAAGCCAGGAGAAGAGGAAAGAAAGCAAAGCCATGTAGAGCCATAGTTTTCAAAATGTAGCCCACAGGCAGCCTTCAAGGGGCCTTTAGGTGATCCACAGGCTCTTCTATCATGCAGGTCACAACTCAAGAGGGTTAAGTGTATTTTCCATTGCCGGTCTGAGGCTCCTTTCAAGAGTTCCAAAATGAATATCTGAAAATGCAGTGGTGGCAAAAAAAAAAAATTCCCTAGGCTAGTAGAGTTCCATACTGCCTTATGTTTGATGCTTGAACACATGGTGGGGTGGAGGTGGGGGTCCTCAATTTAACAAGCAAGAGGCAGCAATAGGTATCCCTGTCTAAATGACCAAGCCCATTTAAATGGCAAAGACTGAGAACCAAGAATCTGATGTAAGGAAAGGGAAGGAGGCAGGCAAGAATGGATAGTCATTTAAAAAAAAATCTAGAGAGACAGGCCTGATCCTAAGGAAAATCCTGAAATAGGCAAAGTTAATCTTCAGGGTTTCTGCCACCCTCTGCCAAGACTTCCTTCCCCTCCTATTCTCATGCTACCTTAAGTCTTTCTGATATGATAAACTAATTCATATGAAATTGTTACTGACGATTGCTCTTAAAAGAAAAGATAATTGGAGAGAACAATGTTTAACACAAATAATGCATTTCTAATAATGGAATGCTAGGGATTATGCCATTGAATGGAAGTTATTTTTGAATATGGAGTCTTCTCAGACTGCCAAAAGTCGAACCAGCAACATACTATGCCAAATGAATAAAGTTTTAGTGAGAGGAAACTCTAAAGGCTGATCCTAACTCCTTCTCTGCTAACGCCTACAACCCAGGGAAAGAAGACTCTTAGTCATAGTTTCAAGCCATCCTTTCATAAGTGTCCCATTGGGGCATCTCAGCCAGTTCCAGAGTAGATGTAGATACATGATGTGCAAAGGTCAAAAAACATTAAGACAAAAGCAATGAACTTGAAAATGGAGCATCTGGATTTGAAGATGAATTCTATTCTTCTAACCAGATGACTCTGGCAAGTAAGTTAGCCTCTTAGCCTCAGTTTCCCATTTTGAAGTAGATTAATAATTATGTTTGAACAACCTATCTCAAAGGATTGTTGCAAGGATTAAATTAAATACTATATGTGGGAATGGCATAAATGAGTCACAGTCTAGGAACATTTATTGAGTTCCTACTATGTGCTAATCAATAGGGATTCAAAGAAAGGTAAGACCATCCATATCCTTGAAGAGTTCACAATCTAATGGCCAACAAATATGCAAAGAACTATATATAAACAAACTACATCTAGGATAAATAGGAAATAATCAAGAGAAGAAGCACACAAGAATCAAAGATATGTCCAGGTTTCCTATAGAAGGCTGGATTTTAGCTTGCCCTTTAAGGGAAGCCAGGAGTTAGAGATGAAGGACAGAATTCCATTCATGAGAGACAGCCAGCGAACATGCCTATAGTTAGGAGACAGTGTGTGTTCCATAGGAGGAAATAAGAGGCCAGGAGCACTGGATCAAAGAGTGCATGAAGATGATTAAGAGTGCATGAAGAAGACTCAAAAGTTAGGGAAGGGGGACCTAGGATATGCCAGACGAGATTTTATATTTGATCCTGTAGATCAGAGAGGACCGCTGGAGCATACTGAGTAGGGAGGTGATGTGATCACGTACCCTTTACAAAGATTACTTTGATAGCTGAGTAGAAGGCGAACTGGAGTATGGCAAGACTTGTGGCAGGGTAAAAGTGAGACAAGTAGCTATCTTGTTATTATTCTTTTCTGTTTAGTGTTCTGTGGCTTCATATTTGCATGCATAAAAAATTGCTCTCATAATTGAATGATAGCCCTGGAATATAAGTTCATTTCTTCTAGGCTGTCAGAAAACTGCAAGGTCATTCCAGCAGTAAACAAGATTATAGGGATAATATGTACATTTTGCTGTCCCCACATTATTTTGACTTCTTCTAGGTCTCTATATTTTGAAAGATTTTTTTTTGTTGTGATTGTTCCATGTAGCATGGAGATTACGAGAATTTACTATGGTGACAACTATTTAAAAAGCTGTCATCAAATTTCTATGGATTTATGTTTTGCTCAATAGATTATGGATGATAATTTTGTCTATGATAAAAGTCTGGCTCCAGTCAAGCATGTTTGTTTAATTCTCTAGGAAATCTTGAAGTCTATATTTTTAGTATATGGGGCAGCTAGGTGGCACAGTAGATAGAGTACCAAGCCTGGGGTCAGGAAGTCTCATCTTCCTGAGTTCAAATCTGGCCTCAGATACTTATACCTGTATACCCTGGGCTAGTCACTTAACCCTATTTCCTCATTTGTCAAAGGGTCTGGAGAAAGAAAAAGCCAACCACTCTGTTATCTTGGCCAAGAAAATTCTGAATAGGCTCACAAAGAGTCAGGCACAACTGAAACAACTGAACAACATTTCAAAATAGGCATTTGTCATTTTTTGGTTATGGAAGATAATGAGAGTAGCTTCTGAAATCTGAGGTGGGGGGGGGGGGCTGCAGCTGGGTAGCTCAGTGGATTGAGAACCAGGCCTAGAGATGGGAGGTCCTAGGTTCAAATCTGACCTCAGATACTTCCTAGCTGTGTGACCCTGGGCAAGTCACTTGACCCCCATTGCCTAGTCCTTACCACTCTCCTGCCTTGGAGCCAATATTGGCTCCAAGACAGAAGGTGAGGGTTAAAAAAAACAAACCTGAAATTTGAGGTGGTGCCAAATTTTTACAGCCTGCAGTGATGTATTTTGTCATTTCTACTGTTTTCTTAAGTAGTCTTGTAATGTATGAGCATTGACCAATAAATCTGGGTTCCTTAAGTTTAACTTCTCTGAAAGTTTTGGTGGTGATGCCTTTGTTCTGAACTGACATAAACCACTCCTTTATATAAACAAATTCACATGATTCAGCCATTCATTATCAAGATATTGTTAATTGAGTTTTTATGGCTGTCTGTCATCCATGGAAGACTTTTGGATTCCACTCATGACTTTTACCATTTTATAAAGATTTATCCAGGGGTAAATCCTTTTTGGTTACATTGGAAAAATCCAGTGGTATGTACCCATTTTTGGTCTTTACTATTGTGGAGAAAAGTGATGTCTGATCATTGAAAGAATATTTCTTTTAAAAAAATGAATCATATAACCATGTAACCAATATCCTAAATTAATTAATTAAATAAAAATTTCAAGTAAAAAAGAATATTTCTTTAAGTTTGTAATCTATCATGTTCTTTAAGAATATCTAAAAAATTTCTTCCTCCTTTTTGGTGGGGAAGTCTTAATCTAGCCATAGCTGCCTTAGAGTAAAGGACCATATTTTATTTATATTATAAGGCTTTTTCTTATTATATTTTCCAAATCTATTATGGTTCATTTTATATTTCTGAGAGTGTTTTTGTTAAGAATGGTATTTCACAGGTATTAATTGCCTTACCACGGGGTTAGGTGGAACACTGTTCCAGGAATCAAGAAGACTTGTGTCCCTGAATTCAAATCTTGCCTCAGATTAGTTACTAGCTGTGTGACCCTGGGCAAGTCACTTAAGTTGCCTCAGTTTCTTCATCTACAAAATGAACTGGAGAAGGAAAGGATAAAACACTCTTAGTATCTTTGCCAAGAAAACCCCAATTGGGGTCACAAAGAATCAGACATGACTGAAAAAACTGAACAACAAATTGCCTTAAATATATTCTTCCCATTAAATTTTGATTTCAGAGTGTCAGTATGTCTCTTGACAGGTGGATTATAGTTATAAAATTAGAAGGGACCTTAGAGATAATCTAATTTAGTTCAACAATATAGTTTTACAAACTAGGAACCCCAAATCAAGAGAGGTTAAGTGAATTGCTCAAAAGGTCACACAGAGACTTCCACAGCTTTCTCTTTGATAGCTTTATGTTTGATCTCTCTTTCCTAGAAGAGACCAAGGACTTTCTAAATGTTGCCTTCTTCCATTGGTTCAGTATAACCTCTAGCTTAAAGCATGAAGTCTTCAATTTCTTTCCTTGGTATACCATAAACGCTTTGCATTCCCTTGGTCTAATCAGTTACCAGATCTTGGAATTTCTACCTTTGTAATATGTCTAATATATACTCCATTTTCTCTTCTGATATTGCCACTACCCTCATGAAGGTCCTCATCACCTCATACCTGGACTACTGCAGTAACTTTCTGGGTGCTCTTTCAGCTTTACATCTCTCTCTATTCCAGTCCATTTTCCACTCTGCTATTAAATTTATCTTCCTGAAGTTATTGATCCAGTAATTATTAAAGGAGCTGTCAAAAGCTTTGTAATATTTGTAATTCTTTCGATGGTTATCTCAAAACCTTTGCCCAGGTTCCATATTCATGGCTTTTTCATGTCTTACAAAAATATATTAATAAAGTATAGTGAGAATGCTAGAGTATTTTATGTTTACCCAGAAAACTATTCTCCATTTTCAAAATTCTACCAACATAATAACATAAAAATGATGGATACAAATTGTAGAATTTTTCCGGGGGTCGAGTTTAAGCACCCTTATAGTTGTACCTGGTCTTAAACCCATTATCATCTCTTCGAAGAACTAACTATGCCAAGTCCTGACTATGTCAACTCTTTATTCAATAGATTTGAGTAATTTCCTGTCTCCAGGATCAAATACAAAACCTCCTGTTGGGCTTTTAAACCCTTGATGACCTGTCCCCTTCCTACCTTTCCAGTCATTTTACACCTTACTCTCCTCCACATACTCTGAATTTTGATGACATTTGCTTTCTTGTTATTCTTCACACGACACCCATATTCTAACTACAGGCTTTTTCATAGGTTGTCCGCCATGACCTCTTTATCTCTATCTCTTGGCTTTCTTCAAAGTCTCAGCTAAAGTACAAACTTCTACAAGAAGCCTTTCCTGGTACTCCCAAATCTTTGTACCTTCTCTCTGAGATTCTCTAATTATCCTGTGTATTGTATTTTTGTATATAGTGGTTTGCATCTTCCATTAAAGTGTGAACTCCTTGAGAGCAAGGATTGATTTTAAAAAAAAAAAAACACACCTCCAAAAAACCCCCTACTTCTTTGAATGTCTGTTGCTTAGCTCTATGCCTGTCACATAGGAGATGCTTAATAAATGTCTCCTGACCTAAGTCCAGTAACATTTCAACATCTTTGGAGAAAATTCCATGAGATGGAGAAGCTATTTAATGTATTTTTGATAGAGTCATATAACTTGATATCATCCATATAACTTAAGTGATTAATAAGATACTTTGGTAAAACCTTCCTCTTTAACTTGGAATACATACTCAGTTGTTAGGAGAGACAATAATGGGTTTAAGGCCAGGCAGAATTATAAGGGTGCTTAAACTCTCTCCTCTGAAATATTCTACATTTTGTATCCATTATTTCTTACATTATTATGTTGTAAGACTTTTGAAAACAGAGATCGGTTTTCTGGATAGACATCAAATACTCTAGCATTCTCATTATACTTTTTTTATTAATATATTTGTAAGACATGAAAAAGCCATGAATATGGAACTCGGTCAAAGGTTTTGAGATAGCCATCAAAAGAATTACAAATATTACAAAGCTTTGGGCAGCTCATTTAATAATTACTGAATCAGTAATAAGTTGCTCTTTACATACTTGGCATTTATTGGCACACCTTTTCCCCCTCCTCAGCCAAAATAGTGCTTTTTAATAAGCATTTATACTTTTTTACATATGCATTGTAGATGCTTTGTGTAATATATATAAATATGTAATTGGCCTACATTTGAAGGGATTAATTTCTTACTTGATCCATCTAGTGTTTTCATTAAATTGGACTTCTTAAGACCATAGAGATGACCAGAAATTTTCTATATCTTTCTTCAAGGGTTCTCTCTCTTCTCTATTATTTTTTACTTCTCAAGTTTCTGTAGAAAAGTTTTTCCTTAATGTTGAATTGTCTCTTTTGTTTGTAATGCTTAGACTCCTTATATTGTTTTAACCTCATGTTTCCTTTTTATTGTTGCTTAAGAAAATCTAGAAACACTTTTAAAATTAAATTTTATTTTATTTTCTCCCAATTACATGTAAAAACAGTTTCCAACATTTTAAAAAGAATGTTGTCTCAAATTCTCTTTCACCCCCAATCTCTCCACCCTATTGAGATAGTAAGCAATATAATATAGATTTTACATGTGAAATCATATAAATTTTTTTCCATATTAGTTTTTTTGTGGAAGGAAACTAAAAAAGAAACAAGAAAAAAAGTGAAAAAGTTTGATTTGGTCTAGATTCAAACTCTATCAATACTTTTTTTCTCTGGAAGCAGATGGCACTTTTTATCATTAGTCCTTTGGGATAGTTTTGGATCCTTGTATTGCTGAGAATAGCTGTTATTCACAAGTGTTCATTGAATAGTATTCCTCTCACTGTGTACCATGTTCTCCTGGTTCTGCTCACTTCTCTCAACTTTAATTCATGTATGTCTTTTCAGGTTTTTCAGAACTCCTCCTGCTTGATATTTCTTACTTCACAAAAGTATTCCATTACAATCATATACTACCTTCCAATTCTTTGCCCCATCAAAAGAACTGCTTTAAATATTTTTGTACATATAGGTCCTTCTTCTTTTGTGATTTTTTTTCTCTTTGAGATACAAATCTAGTTATGGTAGTGCTGGATCAGTGTGTACTGTTTTATTGCCCTTTGGAAATAGATCCAAATTGCTTTCTAGAATGATTATATCAGTTCACAATTCCCCCAATAGTGCACTGGTTTCTCAACTTTCCCAAATCCCCTCCAAGTTTTGTCATTTTCCTTTTCTGTCATAATAGTCAATCTAATAAGTATGGGGTGGTACCTGAGAGTTGTTTTAATTTTTCATTTCTCCAATTAATAGTTATTTAAAGCATTTTTACATGACTATAAAGAGTTTTAATTACTTTGAGAAGTGCCTGTTCATATCCTTTGACCATTTATCAACTGGGAAATGACATGTATTCTTATGTAATTCAACTTATTTTTCTAAGCATTTGAGAAAAAAGACCTTTATTAGAGAGACCTGTCAAATATTTTTTGCACTATTATGGAAATTCAGAAATTCTAACGTGCTTTTTTTGTATTCCTTTTTGCATAATTCTATGGTTCCCTATATTTGAGTGCTGTGGTATTCACCATTTCTACTGTACAAATAGGCGAGATATTGATATAATTTTCCAATGCCTTTTAGCAGAACTTCAATAGCTTTCTCAAGACACTTCTGTCATCATGATGTTTGAGGTCTGTCCTTAGAAATATTCATGATAGCTATATATTTTCTCAATTGATTTTTACCATGGTAAAGAATAATACGCATTCTGTTATGTGCCAGTCCTGAAATCTTTTTATATTTTTGGCAAATATTGAAGAACATGTTTTTATATGATGGTAATAACAAATGATGGTTTATTTTTGAATTATGCTTTTTGGTATAGTTGGTTTGTTGGTTGGATTTATGCCATCCACTCCAAAAGGGCTTTTTGAAATTCCCAAGTATATCTATTTTCTCATTTTAAAATTTAGTTTTCCTTTTTTTCAGTAAGCAAAACAATATCTTCTCTCCCTCTCTTTCTCTTCTGAGGGTTCCTGCCTTGGAAAAGGAAGGAAAATAAAACCCACATAATGGATAGATATAGTCAAGCATCAAATTCCTACCTTGTTCATTTTATATATATATATATATATATATATATATATATGTAAGTATATATATATATATAAATATATATATATATATAAATGTATATATACACATATACCTATATCTATCTATCTATCAGTTTTTACCCTAAGTCCATCACCTTTTTGCCAGGAGGAAGTTAACATGTTTCATAATAATTACTCTTGAATTTTGGTTGGTCATTGCATTAGCCAAAGTTTTTAAGTTTGTTAAAGTTCCTTTATGACAATGTTGTTGTTACTGTATGAATCATTATCCTGGTTCTGTTTATTTACTCTCCATTGCTTTATACAATTCTTTCCTGGCTTTTCTGAAATTATTCTTCTGTCATTTCTCACAGCATAATAATATTCCATTACATTCATATACCATAATTTGTTCAGCCATTCTCCAATTTATGGATGCCCTCTCAGTTTCCAGTTCTTTTCCACCACAAAAAGAACAGCTACAAATATGTTTGAACCTACTTTTCTTCTTTCTTTTATCTTTTTGGGGGATCATAATTTGTTTCTGGGTCAGAGGGTATGGATTACTTAGTAACTTTTGAGGTATGGTTTCAAATTGCTTTCCAGAATGCCTGGTCCAGTTCACAGCTCTATCAACAGTGCATTAATGTATCTGTTTTCCCATTGCATTTGTCATTTTCCCTTTTTTGTCAGTTTTTTTCAATTTGATGAGTATGAGGTGGACCTTCTGAGTTGTCTTAAGTTATATTTAATTATTAGTGATTTAGAGTATTTTTCATATGACTACTGATAGTTGGATTTTTTCCTCTGAAAAACCACCTTTTCATATTGACCATTTATCCTTTGGAAATAGACCTTATTCTTATCATTTGAATCAATTCCCAAATATTTTGGAAATGAGATCTTAATTAAAGAAACTTGTTCCAAAGATTTTTTAGTTACATTCTTCCCTTCTAGTTTTAAATTCATTAGTTTGGTTTGTGCAAAAATATTTAAATTTGATACAATCCCAATTGTTCATTCCATCTTCTCTACCATTTGTTTGGTCATGAAATCCAAATTCCTATCCATAAATCTGAAAGGTATTTTCTTTCATATGTCTAAACCCTGTACCCATTTGTAGCTTTTCAGAGTATATGATGTGAGATGTTGAGACTATACCTAGTTTCTTCCAGACTGCTTTCCTATTTTCTTAGAAATTTTTATCAGGCTACTCTGCTCACTAGCTTCAATATATTATATATCCATCACTTCTACCAATAGCCCTACCTATTTCTTAACTAGTACCAAATAATTTTCCATTTTTCCTTCAAAATAACTTGAGCCATTGATGTTCTTTTAGTTATATATTTTGTTTCTAAATACAATGTCTAGATTTTGCATTTTAAGTGAAGGTTTCACTGACCTTGGGTTCTTTAACTTTTCCCTCTTCAGATTTTAGTACCCTCTTGATTTCAGCTTGTATTTATTTCATTTAATCTGAGTTTAGTGATAATGTTAATTCTTATAATTGTCTTACATTATACTGCAATATGTTGCTCTATGATTTGAAACTGATAAAAATCAGTAGGAAACCTTTGTCTACAATTGGTAAGATCTTGTTCCATTCTTTTTATGCTACATTGCTGACATATATTTATGATTTTCCCATTTTTTGTGGTTAGCTCCATCTACAATGGAGCATTTCCATTTAGGCAATTCCTGTTTCTGATTTGTTCCAGTGTAGCTTTTCTTCTTGTGGTACCAGAGCACCAAGGAGAATGTTCATTGCCCTCCATATCAAGGGGATCGTCATACATTATACACTTTATTTTGCTACTGCCTAGTCCACATTTCTCCATCTTTTTCTCAAGAACAGCATGTGATGTTTTATTAAATCCTTTAATAAAATCTATTTTAAACTGTATCTATAACTTAACCCTGATTGATCCTATAAAAAAAAAAGAAACAAAGGTTAATCTGGAATGACCCATGCTTTATGAAGTCCTCTTGATTTTTTTTAGTACCTCTTCTTTTACAAAATGTTTCCTAACCATTTCTCTAATAATCTGTTCTAGAATTTTTGCAGGAATTTAAGTCAGCCTCACTCTCCTATAGTTTGCAGATTTCATTCTTCTCTTCATTTTTGTGAAATCAGGACAATGTTTGTCCTTCTCTTGTCCTATGATATCACTGTAATTCTCCATGATCTCTCAGATGATAGTAGCTCAGTAATCACATCTGCCAATTTTGTCAGTACTCAGGTGTATAGTTAATGTGGTCCTGGTCACTCAAACTCATCAGTGGCTGCTAAAAGCTTGCTTACTATTTCCTTACTTATATTATGTATCAACTTGCTGTTAGCCATTTATGTCTTTTCCAGTGAAAAGATCATTCTCTTTGGCAGGGAAAACAGAAACAGGATAAGAATTGAACTGCACTCTTGTCAGTTATCACCATCTCATCCACCTCTATGCATAAATCTTCTATCTTTTTTTAAAAAAATTCCATTTCCCCCACAATATGGCTTTTTTAAAACCTCCAAATAATTGTTTTGGTTCTTATTCCGTTTTACTCAACAACCTGAGCACCTTCCAGACTTTAGCACTCCTAATACTACTGTATTGTATCCATCTTCTGTTACCTGTCCTTTCTTACATTTCCTGAAATGTGGCTTTTTAAAACCTCTATTGGTTGGTCAATTCCTTGAGCATGCTCATTGGCTTCTGTAGGCAACTCCCACTCTGCCTCCTTATCAGAATTCTTCTGTATCTTCAGAAGTTTATTTTTGAGAGTTTTCTGTCTCTCATAGCTGACTTTTCCCCCTAGAATTTTAATATATAGTATCCCATCTGTCTTTTCTCTGATCCCTTTGAAATCAACTCTCCCCAAATCTCAGATGCATATTGGAAAACCACATCTGGCTTTCCTTCCCTTAAAAAAATGTATAGAAGACAGTCCTTTTTCTACACCGAAAAGAGCAAAATACTTACCAATGTAGACAATGTTATTAATATACTCATAGCAGTTGCTCTCAAAGGGAACTGAACTCAGGCTTGGCTAAAGGATAACTTCTCCATTTCAGTGAATCCTTAGCTTGCCAGTGATTTTCTGTACTGTCTCTCAAAGATTCAAAGGGACACATGTGGCTTGGACTTCCTGTTGAAGTTGAACACTCTTTGGGGGTACAACTTCCTTCCTCACTAGCCTGTACTATCCAAAGCATTCATGGTTATAAGAATAGGTGGGAGGAAAGGGGAGGGGACAAGATCCATTTCCCGTGCTTCTGTTCCTTATAGGCTTTAGATTTTACTGCTCCTATGGGTATAGGTCCAATGTGGGCAGTCTTCTTTTTCCAGAAAGAACAGTCATCATGAATTTCCCTTCTCTCCCCTAAAAGGTCTGAAACCAGAATCTCCAAACTTGAGTTGAATCGTCCATCAAGCAAATAAAAATTCCCCTTCCACATCATAAGTTAGTATTAAAGAACATTGTTTATGAAATACCTTCTGGAGCCATGTGAGCAAGCATGTCTGATCCTTCCATGTGCTTCTGTGGGAACCCTTAGTTTCTCCAGATACTATGAACCAAAACAGTCCGTTCTCAGAAACTATTCTCTCAATCCCAGTATGCTGTGGGAAAGCACCAGTAACTTTACTGTGCTTCTACCCCTAAGTTAGCCATTATTGGTTCCTTGGCGAAGAAGACTGCACATTGCACAAGTTTTCCTTATCCTCTTTTTAAAAAATAATATTTTATTTGATCATTTCCAAGCATTATTCATTAAAGACAAAGATCATTTTCTTTTCCTCCCCCTCCAACCCCCATAGCCGACGCGTGATTCCACTGGGTATCACATGTGTTCTTGATTCTAACCCATTGTCATGTTATTAGTATTTGCATTAGAGTGTTCATTTAGAGTCTCTCCTCTGTCATGTCCCCTCAACCCCTGTAGTCAGGCAGTTGCTTTTCCTCGGTGTTTCTACTCCCACAGTTTGTCCTCTGCTTGTGCATAGTGTTTTTTCTCCTAGATCCCTGCAGATTGTTCAGGGACATTACACCGCTACTAATGGAGAAGTCCATTACGTTCGATTATACCACAGTGTAATAGTCTCTGTGTACAATGTTCTCCTGGTTCTGCTCCTCTCGCTCTGCATCACTTCCAGGAGGTCGTTCCAGTCTCCATGGAATTCCTCCACTTTATTATTCCTTTTTGCACAATAGTATTCCATCACCAACATATACCACAATTTGTTCAGCCATTCCCCAATTGATGGGCATCCCCTCGTTTTCCAACTTTTGGCCACCACAAAGAGCACAGCTATGAATTTTCTTGTACATGTCTTTTTCTCCATTATCTCTCTGGGGTACAAACCCAGCAGTGCTATGGTTGGATCAAAGGGTAGACATTCTTTTATCGCCCTTTGGGCATAGTTCCAAATTGCCCTCCAGAATGGTTGGATCAGTTCACAACTCCACCAGCAATGAATTAATGTCCCTACTTTGCCACATCCCCTCCAGCATTCATTACTTTCCTTTGCTATCATGTTACCCAATCTGCTAGGTGTGAGGTGATACCTCAGAGTTGTTTTGATTTGCATCTCTCTGATTATAAGAGATATCTGAAAACTGCCTATCCATGTCCCTTGCCCATTTATCAATTGGAGAATGGCTTGGATTTCTGCACAATAGATTTAGCTCTTTATAAATTTGAGTAATTAAACCTTTGTCAGAGGTTTTTATGAAGATTTTTTTCCCAATTTGTTGTTTCCCTTCTGATTTTAGTTACATTGGTTTTGTTTGTACAAAAGCTTTTTAATTTGATGTAGTTGCAATTATTTATTTTACATTTTATGACTCTTTCTATGTCTTGCTTGGTTTTAAAGTCTTTCCCTTCCCAAAGGTCTGACATGTATACTATTCTGTGTTTACCCAATTTTCTTATGGTTTCCTTCTTTATGTTTAAGTCATTCACCCATTTTGAATTTATCTTGGTGTAGGGTGTGAGGTGTTGATCAATTCCTAATCTCTCCCATACTGCCTTCCAATTTTCCCAGTTTTTATCGAATACTGGATTTTTGTCCCAAAAGCTGGGATCTTTGGGTTTATCGTATACTGTTTTTCTGAGTCGCTTGCCCCCAGTCTATTCCACTGATCCTCCTTTCTGTCTCTTATCCAGTACCAAATTGTTTTGATGACTGCTGCTTTGTAATATAGTTTAAGGTCTGGGACTGCAAGGCCCACATCATTTGTATTCTTTTTCATTATTTCCCTGGATATCCTTGATCTTTTGTTCCAAATGAACTTTGTTATGGTTTTTTCTAAATCAATAAAAAAAAATTTTTGGGAGTTCAATGGGTATGGCACTAAATAGATAGATAAGTTTGTGTAAGATGGTCATTTTTATTATATTGGCTCATCCTATCCATGAGCAGTTAATGTTTTTCCAATTGCTCAAGTCTAGTTTTAGTTGTGTGGAGAGTGTTTTGTAGTTGTGTTCATATAGTTCCTGTGTTTGTCTCGGGAGATAGATTCCTAGGTATTTTATTTTGTCTAAGGTGATTTTGAATGGGATTTCTCTTTCTAGTTTTTGCTGCTGAGCTGTGTTGGAGATATATAGAAATGCTGATGACTTATGTGGGTTTATTTTGTATCCTGCAACTTTGCCAAAGTTGTTGATTATTTCAATTATCTTTTTGGTTGAATCTCTAGGATTCTTTAAATAGACCATCATGTCATCTGCAAAGAGTGATAACTTGGTCTCCTCCTTGCCTATTTTGATGGCTTCAATTTCTTTTTCTTCTCTAATTGCTACTGCTAGTGTTTCTAGTACTATGTCAAATAGTAGAGGTGATAATGGGCATCCTTGTTTCACTCCAGATCTTATTGGGAATGCATCTAGTTTATCCCCATTGCAGATGATATTAGCTGATAGTTTTAGATATATACTGTTTATTATTTTTAGGAAAGACCCTTCTATTCCTGTGCTTTATAGTGTTTTTAATAGGAATGGGTGTTGTATTTTATCAAAGGCTTTTTCTGTGTCTATTGAGATAATCATGTGGTTTTTGTTGGTTTGCTTATTGATGTGCTCAATTATGTGGATGGTTTTCCTAATATTGAACCAGCCCTGCATCCCTGGTATAAATCCTACTTGATCCTGGTGGATGACCCTTCTGATCACTTGCTGGGGTCTTTTTGCTAGTATCCTATTTAAGATTTTTGCATCTATATTTGTTAGGGAGATTGATCTATAGTTTTCTTTCTCTGTTTTTGACCTGCCTGGTTTTGGAATCAGTACCATGTTTGTGTCATAAAAGGAGTTTGGTAGAACTCCCTCTTTGCTTATTATGTCAAATAATTTATATAGTATTGGGGTTAACTGTTCTCTGAATGTTTGATAGAATTCACTTTTGAATCCATCAGGCCCTGGGGATTTTTTCTTAGGAAGTTCTTTGATGGCTTGCTGGATTTCATTTTCTGATATGGGATTATTTAAGAATTCTATTTCTTCTTCTGTTAGTCTAGGCAGTTTGTATTTTTGTATATATTCATCCATATCACCTAAATTGGTGTATTTATTGCCATATAATTGGGCAAAGTAATTTTTAATGATTGCCTTAATTTCCTCCTCATTTGAGGTGATGTCCCCCTTTTCATCTTTGATGCTGTTAATTTGCTTTTCTTCTTTCCTTTTTTTAAATTAGATTGACCAGTAGATTGTCTATTTTGTTTGTTTTTTCAAAGTACCAGCTTCTTGTCTTATTTATTAAATCAATAGTTCTATCACTTTTGATTTTATTAATTTCTCCCTTAATTTTTAGGATTTCTAGTTTGGTTTTCTGCTGGGGGTTTTTAATTTGATTGCTTTCGAGTTTTTTTATTTGTATTTCCAATTGTTTTCTCTGCTCTCCCTAGTTTGTTAATATATGCACTCAGGGATATGAATTTACCTCTGATTACCACTTTGGCTGCATCCCAAAAGGTTTGAAAGGATGTCTCGCCATTGTAATTTTCCTCTATGAAATTATTAATTTTTTCTATGATTTCTTCTCTAACTAAATGATTTTGGAGTATCATATTGTTTAATTTCCAATTAGTTTTTGATTTGATTTTCCATGTACCATTACTTATCATTATTTTTATTGCCTTGTGATCTGAAAAGGCTGCAATTATCATTTCTGCTTTTCTGCATTTGTGTGCCATGTTTCAGTGACCTAATGTATGGTCAATCTTTGTGAATGTGCCATGTGGTGCTGAGAAGAAGGTGTATTCCTTTTTGTCCCTATTTATTTTCCTCCATATGTCTATTAATTCTAATTTTTCTAAGATTTCATTCACTTCTTTTACCTCTTTCTTATTTATTTATTGATTTGATTTATCTAAATTCGATAATGGTTGGTTCAAGTCTCCCACTAATATGGTTTTACTGTCTATTTCTTCCTTCAATTCTCCTAGTTCCTCCATTAGAAATTTGGGTGCTATATTATTTGGTGCATACATGTTGATTAGTGATATTTCCTCATTATCTAAAGTCCCTTTTAACAAAATATAATTACCTTCCCTATCCCTTTTAATCAGGTCTATTTTTGCTTTGGGTTTGTCAGATATCATGATTGCCACTCCTGCCTTTTTTCTGTCAGTTGAGGCCCAAAAGGTCTTCCTCCATCCTTTAATTCTGACCTTGTGGGTGTCTACCCGCCTCATGTGTGTTTCTTGAAGACAACATATGGTAGGGTTTTGGATTCTAATCCATCCTGCTATTCGTCTACGTTTTATGGGTGAGTTCATCCCATTCACATTCAAAGTTATGATTGTCACTTGTGGACTCCCTGGCATTTTGATATCTTCCCCTAATTCTGACCTTTCTTCTTTAGCTCTACCTTTTAGTCCAGTGATTTACTTTAAATCAGTCCCCCTTGTCCCCTCCCTTGATATGTTTTCCTTTCTAGTCCCTCCCTTTTTATTCCTTCCCCCTCCCCCCTCTTCTTCCCTCCCTTTTTTGTGTTCCCTCCCCCCCCCATTCCCCTTGGTTTTCCCTTCTCCCTTCCCTTGTTGGGTAAGATAGAATTCAAGATCCCAATGGATCTGGATGTTTTTCCCTCTCAGAGCTGATTTCTCTGAGAGTAAGGTTTAAGTAAAAACTCTCTTCCTCTCTTTCTTATAGGAGTTTTCTTCCCCTCCCCTTCCCGTATGGATCTTTGTGTGAGAAAGATTATTCTATTTGGTCTTTCTTTTCTCCCTATTTACACATTACATTTTCCCCACATGTTAGTATACATAGATTGATATAAATGTAGTCCTCATATAAGAGAGTTTGGGTAAAAGAAAAAGATAACATTTTTCTCCTTTTCCCTTTTCTTCATATTTACCTTTTCAGGTATTCCATGCTCTTTGTTTTTCGATATCAAACTTTCCACAGAGCTCTGGTCTTTTCTTTGCAAAAACTTGAAAATCTTCTATTTTGTTGAATGCCCATACTTTCCCTTGGAAGTATATAGTCAGTTTTGCTAGATAGCTCTTTCTTGGTTGAAGACCCAGCTCTCTTGCCTTTCTGAAAATCATGTTCCATGCTTGATGGTCATTCAGAGTGGAACTTTCAAGGTCTTGTGTGACCCTGATTGGCATTCCTTTATACCTAAATTGTCTTTTTCTGGCTTCTTGTAGGATTTTTTCTTTTGTTTGAGAACTTTGGAATTTGTCAATTACATTCCTGGGAGTTGTCTTTTGGGGATTTAGTGTAGAGGGTGTTCTGTGAGCTCTGTCAGTGGATGTATTGACCCCTTGTTCTAGAATCTCTGGGCAATTTTCTTTGATTATATCTTGTATTACGATGTCAAGTTTGCTGTTTATTTCTGGCTTTTCTGGTAGGCCAATTATTCTCAGATTGTCTCTCCTTCCTCTATTTTCCAATTCTGTCACCTTGTCAGTGAGATATGTTATGTTCTCTTCTAATTTCTTGATCTTTTGGCTTTGCTTTATTGATTCTTGCTCTTTTACCTGCTCGTTGTCTTCGAGTTGCCTAATTCTGACCTTTAAAGTTTGGTTTTCCTTTTCAGTTTCGTCACACTGGTTTTGTAGATGCGTGAATTTCTTTTGCATTATTTCCCACTTTTCCTCCCAGAAGGCTTCCATCTTTTTGATCCTTTCCAATTCAAATTCTTCATGGGTTTGTGGAGAGTTTCCATTTCCTTTGGAAGGTTTTGGAGCATTTGCTTGTGTTTCCTCTTCTATCTCCTCTGTATTTTGTATTTTTGCTCCATAAAATGTGTCCAAAGTCGCCCCCTTCTTCTTGTTTTTCTTGGAATTTTGGGGCTTTTGTGCTTCTGTGGAATTTGCCATCTCTATCTGAGTTGGGAGGACTAGCTTTTCTTATCTCTGTCTGGTGTTCAGAGGTTTTAGCCCTAGGCAGATTGTCCATTCTATGCAGTTGTTGTTCTGTCTTCCTGGGGAAGCCAGGAATTGGTGTTTCCGTGTTACTGCCCTCCTCAGTTCCCTCTCAATGCTTCTCCTTTGCCTTACTTCCACACTTTGAGCCTGACTTGGCCCTTTCCCCGGGGTGTTTGTTTCTGTGCCTTAGCCGGCCAGGAGAGCCAGCACTCTGAGGGGGGAGGGGCCATGGCTTCCTGGAGCTCTGAGGGCTCCTGATAAGATTAACTTTCTCTGGGTTGAACTGAGTATGCCCTGAGGCAGGGACCTTCTGTGAGACTTGGATGGAAGGATCCAGCTAGGGGGCTGCAGGCTCCCCCATCTCTCTCTCTGTTTCCCTGCTGTCTGGGTGCCCCCGTGACTGGGTCAGGTTGTTTTCAGGATGTGGCCTTCAGAATAGCCAGTTCCCAAGGCCCTTTTGCCAGCCCTGAGGGTTACTGTTGTTTCAGATGACCCTGCTCTCTGAGGGGGGAGGGGCCGTGGCTTCCTGGAGCTCCAAGGGTCCTGATAGGATTAACCTTGGACTGAGTATGCCCTGAGGCAGGGACCTTTGGTGAGACTCAGATGGAAGGATCTGGTCAGGGGGTTACAGGCTCCCCCCCCCCATCTCTCTCTGTTTCCCTGCTGTCTGGGTGCCCCCTCAACTGGGTCAGGTTGTTTTCAGGAAGCGGCCTTCAGGATAGCCGGCCCTGAGGCTCTGAGGTTCCCTCTGCTGCCTCGGACTCAGCACTCTGGGTTGGGGGGATGGGTCCTGGGACCTTCCTTCTGCCTACCCCTTAGGTCCGAGTGATCTTGTGTTCTGGCTTTTGGGGAGGCCGTACATTTTGGTCCAGGTCCAGGTCCAGGTCCAGGAGGAGGATTCTCGGGGTCTATGCTGTTGTTTGTTTTGAAGTTTTGGTGCCTTAGGAGTATATAGTTTAAGTTCGGTAGGGAAGGGTTTCTGGAGATCTGAACTTCAGCTTTTTCTAAGTCGCCATCTTGACCTCCTTATCCTCTTAATGTCCCACCCTGTACCCCTCACCTCAAGAACACATAAAGGACAATAAGAAAGATTTCTTTTCCTTCTCCATTATAAACTTCCCACCAAGGTTCCCATCATTTTCATCTTAGTGTCCTATTTCCTCCTTGTTGGTGAAAGTCAAATCTAGACTAGAGTTTTCCATGGTTGCTTCCTTTAAACTTTAAATCTTTAATAATACTTTAATTAATTAAACCATATATTATATTATTAATAATACATTAATTAATCATATTAATTAATATTTTAAAATATTTTAAAGGATGAAGTTTTTATTAAGGAAAGAAAAGAATTTAGGAGCTATTCTTCTGGCAGAGACAAAGCTTCAGCAAATGTCCACATAACTGAAGACCACTACAACTCCTAATCGTGCTTGTGATCTGTCTTCCAAATTTCCCATGTATGTGCATTTTCTGTATAGGCAGCCTATAGTTTATTCCAATGACAAAATCCCTTCTGTGTCTCTCTCCTTTGGTCTTTATCCAGTACTCTACTGAACTTAACCTTTCTATTTCTCATGTACCCTCTATGCTGTGATCCTGAGTCACAAAGCCAAGGAGACTATATCTATACCATCTACCCCCTGGGTCCTGGAATAACTGAGGCATTCTGGAGGTGTCTCTTTTTTATAATGAGCTCAAAACCCCACAACTTCTATGTAACTTCTAACTGTAAGTAGCTAGGTGTTACAATAAGTCAGGGTCAGGAGGATCTGAGTTCAAATTTGACCTCAGTCACATCTTAGCTGTGTTACCCTGGGGAAGTAACTTAACCTCTGTTGGCTTCTGTTTCCACATCTGTAAAAAGGAGATAATAACAACACATTCCAGGGTTGCTGTGAGAATCAAAGGAGATAATAAAATATAAAGAGCTTAGCACAGTGCCTGGCACATAGTGAGTATTATATAAATGGTAGCTTTTATTATAACTATTAGGGAACATTGACCAGTGCCCTAGTTCCATTTAACCACTTACCATTAATTAGCTTTTTACAAAGGGATAATTATATCAAAACTATTGCAAGAACAAATATATACCCTCCTAACCTTTGAGGCATGCTCCTCTATACCACCCCAAGCTCTGAACAGGGGAGAGTACTCAAGGATAGAATGTCCAAGGATAGCATGTCTTCCAAATAAGTTGTACTACTGAGATAGCATCCCAAAAGTCAGTCCCGAAGCTTACAGCTTTTTCCTTGGGACATTGATGCTATGTTGGCTTTGGAATCCAGACTTTGGACCTCTAGGATGCTGGAAGATCTTCTTGACCTTAAACTCACAAGGACTAAAATTTCCAACCTTTTTTCACTTGAAAAGAAAAAGAACAAAAAAAAGAGGTCAAGGACCAGCCCATTTCCCAAAGTTGCACAGCCTCAGAGGAGAAAAGACTTCAAGATTGTTCCCTTTACAGAATGATCTCTCAATGGGCATTGTGAGTAAGTCTCTAAAAAAAGCCGAAAGGCAGCCCAAATCTAGTTTTGGCTATGCAGTCAATCAAAAAAGACTACTTTCTAGCATATAGTTACTGGATTGGGACCAGTTACAGAATGGCCACACATGTTCCCCAGGCTCTCCAATGAGTCTTTATGACTCTTCCATAAACAAGCTTCCTATCTTTTCCCTTTAGGGAAGTTACATCAACCTTTCAAGCTATTGGGGTCTGAGAATTTGCCCTAATGGTTGATTCTTAGATTTCCTCATTTCTTAATATAAACTCCCCACACTCCTTTTCCCTCTAAATAAAAGGAAATTAGATTAAATAAATCTAGGTTACATAGATGCTACGGAAGAGAGTTGGGAGTCAAATCTGAGCTTCTGCCTCCAGATTGGCTTGTTTTCAACTGTCCAACCGACCCTTGTCAATAGGACAACCCAGGAGCACTCTAACCATCATTTGTCCCAATGCCATTCCAGAAAAGCTTGAAGCTTCAAGTATTGGGAGTGACCCAGGAAACTGTACATTCCCTTCCCACCCAGCTCAGCTAATTCTCTCTCCCTGAACATGAGATTCCCCCCTCTTGTCTCCTCTCCCCGGGAATCCTAAATTGCCTTTGCCATAAAGGCTGCTGAAGCTGTAGGACAGATTTGGTGAAGAGAAGGCAATTGGTCTCCAGGTGTTTGGCCCAACCCGTAGAACCATTCTCTTAACCCTTGGCACAGATTCTGCTTCTGGGGCTTGAGTTGATTCTCTACAATTCCCTGAAAGCTGGACTTCAGTAGGGGTAACCTTTTGACTCCTCTGGCAAGTGGTCTAGTTCCCTGCCTCTGGGAAGGTCAATATTTAATAAGAATGTCAATAACTGCAATACAGGTGACATTTGATACCTCTTTAAGGACTACAAAGCACTTCACATCAATCAGTAAATGTTAATTAACCACCTACTGTGTGTCAAGAACTGAGCTAGATGCAGAGGATAAACATACAAAGAACGCAAATATTCTTATCCCCATTTTACAGGTCATGATACTTGTGCTAAGTAAATTAAGTTTTCAAGGTCGCTAAGCAAGTAACTAAGATTCAAACCCAGATTGACTCTATCAAGGTATTAAAAGAAAAGCAAAAAATCCAGAACAAGGGAGCTAATTGTCTTCATTGAAACTTCTGAGACTCCTTCAGAATCAACATCATCTAGTGGAGGCAACTAGAAGGAACAATGGATAGAACACTGGTCCTGGAGTCAGGAAGACCTGATTTCAAACCCATACTCACATATTAAAAAAGTTCTGTGACCCTGGGCAAGTCACTTAAGCTCTGTCTGCCTCCACTTCCTCCCCTGTAAAATGGGGATCATACTATCACCTACCTCATTGGATCGATATGAAGATCAAGTGAAATATATGTAAAATATTTAGCACAGTCCTTGGCATGTAGGCACTTAAATATTTGTTCCCTTTGCTTCCCTGAAAGTTACCAAGGAAGTTATAAAAAACAGCATGATTTTAGTGTGAGGAAAAGCACTGGATTTGAAGTTTGAAAACATGGAAAACTTTGAATATTGACTCTGCCATTTACTTCTCCTTTACGAGTCTCAGTTTCCCCATCTATCAGATGAAAGCGTTGAATAGATAACCTCTAAAGTCCTCTCTAGCTCCTAATTTGTGATATATGATCCAGTGAAGGCTGAATACTGACCAGCTCCGGAAAGCAAGGAGAGGAGAAGGGGCCCTGCAAAGGAGGGGGGGGGAGGGAAGCTTCACAGTCACCTTCAAGACTCAGAAAAAAGAGAGAGGAGAAAATCAAAGACTAATCCTGAAAATTCTCCTTTAATCTTCCAGCTTCCAGACCTAGTTTCCCTTTCATCTAGGACTTCGAAGTTCTCTAGTTATTTTATAGTTAGAGAAACCACGAGGCTGAAGAAGGGAGGGGGAAGATTAAATTAATGAGCAGGTAAGCAGGTTTATTATTTCATCTGATCCTTCCTTCCTTCTTGCTAATTTCTTTGAGCCAATTTGGGAGGCAGAGCCTATCATGTTAAGTCAGAGACAGACACTATTGTATCCATGTTCTTTCTGAAGCCATTTATCTTAAGGATATTAAAGATCCAATTTTCATAGACATCATGTCACATAAGGGGTGTGTGTGTGTGTGTGTGTGTGTGTGTGTGTGTGCATGTGTGTGTGTGTATGTTTTCCTTCCATGTGTCCACTCATAGGCTCATTGCAGAGTTGGATTTAACTGGGACTATAGTTTGTAAGCTCTGAGCGATGCCCCATCTCTTTACTCTTCCTTCTGCAATAACTGCATTTATTAAACACCTATTATGTTCTGAGCATTGTACTAAGTAAGGTCTTATGATCCAAGGAAAGGAAATACCAGATTCTGCCCTCATGGAGTTTCAAGTCTCATGGTCAAGGCAATATTCAACCATCTATGTGCAAACTAGATAAATTGGAAATAATCAGCAGAGGGAAGGCATCAGCATTAAGGAGGACGAGGAAAGGGTTCCTATATATGGTAATATTTTAGCTGAGACTTGAGGAAGTCAAGAAAGCCATGCAGCAGGGAAGAGGAAGGAGAGAGTTCCAGACATTGGGGACAGCCAGTGAAAATGCTTTTGCTGGGAGATGGAGTGTGAGGATCAGAAAGAAGGCCAGGGTTACTGGAGTATGTGAGTAAGAGATAAGAAGACTTTAAAAGTAGGAAGGGGCCAGGCAATGAAGAGCTTTTTGTTTCCTCGGGGCTTAGCATAGTGTCTGGCACTAGGAGACAGTTAGTTGGCTCAGGGAATAGAGACCCTGCAAGGAATCAGAAAGACTTTGTCTTCCTGGCCTCAGACCCACAGCAAGTCACAGTCCTTATTTTCCTTTGTTTCCTTATTTGTCGAATGAGCTAGAGAAGGAAATGGCAAACTACTCCAGTATCTTTGCCAAGAAAACTTCAAATGAGGTTACAAAGAGTCTGATACAACTGACCAATAACAAATAAATGTTTATTAATGGATTAGTTGAATGCCAGAACATTTTATATTTGATCTCAAAGGTAACAGGGCACCACTGGAGATTCTTAAATAAGGAGTATCTTGTCAAATCACTTACCATCCTACCAGATCATTGTTTCCTCTTTCATAACATGGGAATTTGTCTTGGTGACTTTTAGGTGCTCTTTCAGCTCTAAATCTATGGTTTTAATTATGCTTCACAATCTAGATGCCAAATAGATGAAGTGAGCAAAGAAAGCAAGCAGACTATCTCTCTCCACCTATCTTCCCAATCAGGTATGGCACAGTGCAAAAGTATTGGATTTCAAGTCAAGATACATGACTGGTGAAGCTTGAGGACTTCTGTATCTCAGAATTAGGTGAGAGACTGGAGGTCATACATAGGTCTATAGTGAGACTCCACCAAACTGTACATTTCTCCCTTTCTTCCAGACATTCTCAGCCAGAACCAGACTAGAGAATGATCCTGGATTTTTAATCTCACCTGATCTTCTTTCCCTCTTGAGATTTTCAACTACCCTCATCAATAAATGTATCCACATTTATTAAGTACCTGATATTTCCCAGGCCCTGCTGGGTCTTAGAAAGTTCATCAACAAACATCTTTGGTTCCCTAACTAGATAAGCCTTCTTTTCTCCCTTCATAAGTTTGGAAAGTTCTACCATACAGGGTCAAGATGGATATCCAAATCTGGACACCCACCGAATTGCTCCTTTTTTTTTTTTTTGTGCCTGCTTCAGGACTGGCTGCTTTAATTGGAAGGAGGCATGATGTTTTATCATTCAAGTCTGTCAAGAATCTATTTCTTCTTTTTTTCCCTTTCAATCAAAACTTTATTCCCATCTTCTCCAAAACTTAAAATACTGTCCTTGAATTGAGAGGGTCTCTCACACATTAAACACATTGGCAACATGAAAGTCCTGCGTGTGTTGGCGAAGCAGGTCCCAGGGGAGCTCTAGCAAGAGATGTGTCTTTGCTTAAACACAAAGGGAGGTTTTGTTTCTTGTTCGAGGTGATCTGAGGCATAGGGTGAGGCAGTGGGGGAGGAAGAGAGGACAGGGGGTAGAGGGAAGGAAACCACTCCCAAATATAATGCTTTGCTACTTGTTTCCAAAGGAGGGAAACTTGAGAAGGGTAGATCTTTTTTCACCAGTAGCTCTGACCCAAGGTGGTATGCTGTGGTACCAGAACTTTTACTATTTTTTTTTTGGTCCTTAAAATGATACTTTAAGAGAGAATCTTGGTTAACGTTTACCTGACAGTTTGGATCAAGGCCTTAGATACAGTTTAATTCAAAAGTTGGCTCTGGGATTTTCTTTGGGGCTGGATCAAGAAATAGTATTCCTAATTTCCTGACCATTGTATAGCTTGCAGAGAGGGTCAATCTAAAATGAAATAAACCCTGGACCCAGATCCTTCTCCTATCCATCTTATATTGTGTAATGGAAAGAGTTCTGGCTTTGGAATCTGAAGATCTGGGTGCAATTTTGCCAAATTGTTGGCTCTGCTATTTACAAGTCACCTCATCCCTCAATCTTGGTTTCCTTGTCTAAAAAAGAGACAATTGGTTTTTTTTTTATTAATCTCTGAGGTTCCTTTCAACTCTAAGTATATAATCCTTAACTCCTTCCCCCTATCCTCTTCCCCTGGATGCCAACTTTGTGGAAAGTGCAAGGGGAGGACAGAGCCTACTCACTTCCACCTATCCTTCCAATCAGCTCCCCCTGAGAGTTTTGGTTTGAAATCTTAGTTCTTATACTTAGTGGCTGTCTAATCATAAGCAAACCATCTGGCTTTTCTAAGCCTCTACTTCCCCATCTGTAAAATGGGAATAATGGTATTTGTACTATTTATTTCATAGTATTTGTGAGAAATGTGCCTTGTGAACTTCAAAACATTATATGTGGGCAGATTATTAAAAGCCAACTCAATGTGGTAGAAGGAACCCTGGAGTGGAAAGCAGAAGGCTTGTATGTCAAGTCCTGGTTCTGGTATTTTTTTCTTTTTTTTTGTAATTTGTGTTTTTCCAAATTAGATGTCAATACAATTTAAATAATTATTTTCTGACATTTTGTGATTCATATTCTCTCTTTTTCTCCCATCCCTCCCCTCTCTCTAAGATGGCAGGTAATAATATAGGTTATATACATATATATATATATATATATATATATATACTGTCATGCAATATACATTTCCATAATAGTCATGGTTTATCACTTATACTAGAGAAAAATTCATGAAAGAAATAAAGTAAAGAATGATATGCTTCAATCTGCATTCAGACTTTATGGTTCCTTGTATGGTGGCAGATAAATGGATAACTTTTTCATCATGAGTCCCTTGGAGTTGTCTTGAATCCTTGCAGTGCTGATAATAGTTAAGTCATTCACAGTTGATCATTGTTTATCATTAACATTACTGTGTACAATGTTCCCCTGGTTCTTCTCACTTCACTTTGTATCACTTCATGTTAGTCTTTCCAGGTTTTTTTGTTATCATCCTGTTTGTCATTTCTAATGGCACATTCATATTCCATTACAATAATACACCACAATTTGTTCAGTCATTTCTTATATTATTTCTTACTTTGGATGATTGTGGGCAAAGGTTTTTTTTTTTAAACAATATTTTATTTGATCATTTCCAAACATTATTCATTGGAGACAAAGATCATTTTCTTTTCCTCCCCGCCCCCCACCTCTCCCATAGCTGATGTGAGATTCCACTGGGTATCACATGTGTTCTTGATTCGAATCCATTTCCATGTTGCTGGTATTTGCATTAGAGTGTTTATTTAGAGTCTCTCCTCAGACATGTCCCCTCAACCCCTGTAGTCAGGCAGTTGCTTTTCATTGGTGTTTTTACTCCCATAGTTTGTCCTCTGCTTGTGGATAGTGTTTTTCGCCTAGATCACTGCAGATTGTTCAGGGACATTGCATTGCCACTAATGGAGAAGACCATTACGTTCAATTGTGCCACAGTGTATCAGTCTCTGTGTACAATGTTTTCCTGGTTCTGCTCCTCTTGCTCTGCATCACTTCCTGGAGGTTGTTCCAGTCTCCATGGAATTCCTCCACTTTATTATTCCTTTGAGCACAATAGTATTCCATCACCAACATATACCACAATTTGTTCAGCCATTCCCCAATTGAAGGGCATCCCCTCATTTTCCAATTTTTGGCCACCACAAAGAACGCAGCTATGAATATTCTTGTACAAGTCTTTTTCCTTATTATCTCTTTGGGGGTACAAACCCAGCAGTGCTATGGCTGGATCAAAGGGCAGACAGTCTTTTAGCACCCTTTGGGCATAGTTCCAAATTGCCCTCCAGAATGGCTGGATCAGTTCACAACTCCACCAGGAATGAATTAATGTCCCTACTTTGCCACATCCCCTCCAGAATTCACTACTTTCCTCTGCTGTCATGTTAGCCAATCTGCTAGGTGTGAGGTGATACCTCAGAGTTGTTTTTATTTGCATCTCTCTGATTATAAGAGATTTAGAACACTTCTTCATGTGCTTATTAATAGTTTTGATTTCTTTATCTGAAAACTGCCTATTTATGTCCCTTGCCCATTTATCCATTGGAGAATGGCTTGGTTTTTTGTACAATTGATTTAGTTCTTTGTAAATTTGAGTAATTAAACCTTTGTCAGAGGTTTTTATGAAGATTTTTTCCCAATTTGTTGCTTCCCTTCTGATTTTAGTTACATTGGTTTCTTTGTACAAAAACTTTTTAATTTGATGTACTCAAAATTATTTATTTTACATTTTGTGACTCTTTCTATGTCTTGCTTGGTTTTAAAGTCTTTCCCTTACCAAAGGTCTGACATGTATACTATTCTGTTTGCCAAATTTACTTATAGTTTCCTTCTTTATGTTCAAGTCATTCACCCATTTTGAATTTATCTTGGTGTAGGGTGTGAGGTGTTGGTCCAAACCTAATTTTTCCCACACTGTCCTCCAATTTCCCCAGCAGTTTTTATCGAATAGTGGATTTTTGTCCCAAAAGCTGGGATCTTTGGGTTTATCATATGCTGTCTTGCTGAGGTTACTTACCTCAAGTCTATTCCACTGATCCTCCTTTCTGTCTCTTAGCCAGCACCAAATTGTTTTGATGACTGCTGCTTTGTAATATAGTTTGAGATCTGGGACTGCAATGCCCCCTTCCTTTGTATTTTTCTTTCATTATTTCCCTGGATATCCTTGATCCTTTGTTCTTCCAAATGAACTTTGTTATGGTTTTTTCTAAATCAGTAAAGAAATTTTTTGGAAGTTCAATGGGTATGGCACTAAATAGATAAATAAGTTTGGGTAGGATGTTCATTTTTAATATATTGGCTCATCCTACCCATGAGCAGTTAATGTTTTCCAATTGCTCAAGTCTAGTTTTAGTTGTGTGGAGAGTGTTTTGTAGTTGTGTTCATATAGTTCCTGTGTTTGTCTCGGGAGATAGATTCCTAGGTATTTTATTTTGTCTAAGGTGATTTTGAATGGGATTTCTCCTTCTAGTTTTTGCTGCTGAGCTGTGTTGGAAATATATAGAAATGCTGATGACTTATGTGGGTTTATTTTGTATCCTGCAACTTTGCTAAAGTTGTTGATTGTTTCAATTAGCCTTTTGGTTGAATCTCTAGGATTCTTTAAATAGACCATCAATGGGCATCCTTGTTTCACTCCAGATCTTATTGGGAATGCATCTAGTTTATCCCCATTGCAGATGATATTAGCTGATGGTTTTAGATATATACTGTTTATTATTTTTAGGAACACCCCTTCTATTCCTGTGCTTTATAGTGTTTTTAATAGGAATGGGTGTTGTATTTTATCAAAGGCTTTTTCTACATCTATTGAAATAATCATGTAATTTTTGTTGGTTTGCTTGTTGATGTGCTCAATTATGTGGATGGTTTTCCCTATATTGAACCAACCCTGCATCCCTGGTATAAATCCTACTTGATCCTGGTGGATGACCCTTCTGAACACTTACTGGAGTCTTTTTGCTAGTATCCTATTTAAGATTTTTGAATCTATATTCATTAGGGAGATTGGTCTATAATTTTCTTTCTCTGTTTTTGACCTGCCTGGTTTTGGAATCAGTACCATGTTTGTGTCATAAAAGGAGTTTGGTAGAACTCCCTCTTTGCTTATTATGTCAAATAGTTTGTATAGTATTGGGGTTAACTGTTCTTTGAATGTTTGATAGAATTCACTTGTGAATCCATCTGGCCCTGGGGATTTTTTCTTCGGGAATTCTTTGATGGCCTGTTGGATTTCATTTTCTGATATGGGATTATTTAAGAATTCTATTTCTTCTTCTGTTAGTCTAGGCAGTTTGTATTTTTGTATATATTTATCCATATTGCCTAGATTGGTATATTTATTGCCATATAATTGGGCAAAGTAATTTTTAATAATTGCCTTAATTTCCTCCTCATTTGAGGTGATGTCCCCCTTTTCATCTTTGATGCTGTTAATTTGCTTTTCTTCTTTCCTTTTTTTAATTAAATTGACTAGTACTTTGTCTATTTTGTTTGTTTTTTCAAAGTACCATTTTCTAGTCTTATTTATTAGTTTAATAGTTCTATCACTTTTGATTTTATTAATTTCTCCCTTAATTTTTAGGATCTCTAGTTTGGTTTTATTCTGGGGGTTTTTAATTTGTTCACTTTCAATTTTTTAATTTTAATTTCCAATTCCTTGATCTCTGTCCTCCCTCATTTGTTAATATATGCACTCAGGGATATGAATTTACCTCTGATTACTGCTTTGGATGCATCCCAAAAGGTTTGAAAGGATGTCTCGCCATTGCAATTTTCCTCGATTAAATTATTAATTGTTTCTATGATTTGTTCTCTAACCGATTTTGGAGTATCATATTATTTAATTTCCAATTAATTTTTGATTTGGTTTTCCATATAACCTTCTGATCATTATTTTTATTGCCTTGTGATCTGAAAAGGCTGCATTTATTATTTCTTCTTTTCTACATTTGTATGCCATGTTTCTGTGACCTAGTGTATGGTCAATCTTTGTGAATGTGCCATGTGGTGCTGAGAAGAAGGTGTATTCCTTTTTATCCCTATTTATTTTTCTCCATATGTCTATTAACTCTAATTTTTCTAAGACTTTATTCACTTCTTTTACCTCTTTCTTATTTATTTTTTGATTTGATTTATCTAAATTTGATAGTGGTTGGTTCAGATCTCCCACTAATATGGTTTTACTGTCTATTTCTTCCTTCAATTCTCCTAGTTTCTCCATTAGAAATTTGGGTGCTATATTATTTGGTGCATACACGTTGATTAGTGATATTTCCTCATTACCTAAAGTCCCTTTTAACAAAATATAATAACCTTCCCTATCCCTTTTAATCAGGTCTATTTTTGCTTTGGCTTTGTCAGATATCATGATTGCAACTCCTAGCTTCTTTCTACCAGTTGAGGCCCAGAAGGTCTTCCTCCATCCTTTAATTCTGACCTTGTGGGTGTCTACCCGCCTCATGTGTGTTTCTTGAAGACAACATATGGTAGGGTTTTGGATTCTAATCCATTCTGCTATTCATCTATGTTTTATGGGTGAGTTCATCCCATTCACGTTCAAAGTTATGATTGTCACTTGTGGACTCCCTGGCATTTTGATATCCTCCCCTAATTCTGACCTTTCTTCTTTAGCTATAACCTCTTAAGCCAGTGATTTACTTTAAATCAGTACCCCTAGACCCCTCCCTTGATATGTTTCCCTTTCTAGCCCCTCCCTTTTTGTGTTCCCTCCCCCCCCCATTCCCCTTGGTTTTCCCTTCTCCCTACCCCTGTTGGATAAGATAGAATTCAAGATCCCAATGGATCTGGTTGCTCTTCCCTCTCAGAGTTGATTTCACTAAGAGTAAGATATAAGTAAAAACTCTCTTCCTCTCCTTCTTATAGGAGTTTTCTTCCTCTCCCCTTCCCATGTGTATCTTTGTGTGAGAAAGATTATTCTATATAGTTTTTTTGTCTCCCCCCCCCCATTTCTTGGAGTATATCTTAGTACCATCAATGATTCCCCTCTCCCTTTTCCTTTCTATCCCTCCCTTTCTCCATATCATCTTGATGCCCCAAACGTTCCCTCTGCGTGATTCTTCTTACTACTCTGATGATGCATATAATTTTTGAGAGTTACACATTACATTTTCCCCACATATTAATATATATAAATTGATATAAATGTAGTTCTTATAGAAGAGAGTTTGAATAAAAGAAAAAGATGACATTTTTCTCCTTTTCCCTTTCCTTCATATTTACCTTTTCAGGTATTCCATGCTCTTTGTTTTTTGATATCGAACTTTCCACAGAGCTCTGGTCTTTTCTTTGCAAAAACTTGGAACTCTTCTATTTTGTTGAATGCCCAAACTTTCCCCTGGAAGTATATAGTCAGTTTTGATGGATAGTTGATTCTTGGTTGAAGACTCAGCTCTCTTGCCTTTCTGAAAATAATGTTCCATGCCTTACTGTCATTCAGAGTAGAAATTGCAAGGTCTTGTGTGACCCTGATTGGCATTCCTTTATATCTAAATTGTCTTTTTCTGGCTTCTTGTAAGATTTTTTCTTTTGCTGGAAAGCTTTGGAATTTGGCAATTACATTCCTGGGAGTTGTCTTTTGGGGATTTAGTATGAAGGGTGTTCTGTGAACTCTTTCAATGCCTGTATTGCCCCCTTGTTCTAGAATCTCTGGGCAATTTTCTTTGATTATATCTTGTATTACGATGTCAAGATTATTATTTATTTTTGGTTTTTCTGGTAGGCCAATTATTCTCAGATTGTCTCTCCTTCCTCTATTTTCCAAGTCTATCACCTTGTCAGTGAGATATTTTATGTTCTCTTCTAATTTCTTGGTATTTTGGCTTTGCTTTATTAATTCTTGCTCTTTTGCAAGATCATTGTCTTCCATTTGACTGATTCTGACCTTGAAAGCCTGGTTTTCCTTTTCAGTTTGGTCAAACTGTTTTTGTAGTTGCGTTTTTCCATGCTTCAGATTGTTGAATTCCTTTTGCATTATTTCCCACTTTTCATTCCAGAAGGCTTCCATCTTTTTGATCATTTCTGATTTAAATTCTTCAAGAGTTTGTGGAGAGTTTCCATTTCCTTTGGAGGGTTTTGGAGCATTTACTTGTGTTTCCTCTTCTATCTCCTCTGTATTTTGTATTTTTGCTCCATAATATGTGTCCAAAGTTGCCCCATTCTTCTTGCTTTTCTTGGTGTTTGGAGGTTTTTGTACTTCTGTACTGTTTGCCATTTCTATCTGAGTGAGGAGGACTGGCTCTTAGTGTATCTGTCTGCTGCACTGTCTTCACTGGGAGGCCCAGGGTCTGTCCTCCTCTGCCTGCCGTTTTTCGGGAGTTACTGCTCTCAGTTCCCGCCAGTTGCTTCTCCGCTGCCTTACTTCCACGCTTTGGGCCTGGCACAGCACTGTCCTTAAGGTATCTCAGGGCTTTTGCCGGCCCTGAGGTTTCTGTTCTTTCAGAAAACCCTGCTCTCTAAGGGGGAAGGGGTAGTGGCCTCCCTGGTTTCTGAGGGCTTTATGCGAATAAGTTCAGCTGATCTGGGCTGAGTGATCCCCAAAGCAAAAAAAAAGAAAAAAGAAAAGAAAAAAACCTCCTCTCTAGTCTGTGTTGAATACCCTGAGACTAGCCCAGGTTACTTTCAAGGTAAGCCCTTCAGAGCAACCCCTTTGCCAGCCCTGAGGTTTCTGTCCTTTCAGAAGCTCTGAGGGCTCCTGATGGGATTGGGTTCAGCTGGGGCCCTAAAGCTGGAATCTCCCTTGAGACTCAGATGGAAGGACCCAGCCAGGGGGCTACAGGCTTCCCCCTTCTCTCTCTATGTTTCCCTGCCATCTGTGTTGGGCACCCCGGAGACTAGCTCAGGTTGCTTTCATGGTGAGTCCTTCAGAATAGCCAGCCCTGAGGCCCTTTTGCCAGCCCTGAGGTTCCAATGCTGCCGTGGGCTTTGCACTCTGGGTTGGGGGGCGATGGGTCCTGGGACCTTCCTTCTGCCTACCCCTTAGATCCGAGTGATCTAGGGTTCTGGCTTTTGGGGGGCCATACCTTTTGATCCAGGTCCAGGAGAAGGGTTCCCCAGGTCTGTCCTGTTGTTCAGTTTGAATTTCGGTGTCCTAGGAGCATTCAGTTTGTGATCGGTAAGGAAGGGTTTTCAGAGGTCTGAACTTTCACTGCCTCTAAGCCGCCATCTTGACCGGAAGTCCCAAAGGCTTTAATCTCTCTAAAATTCTATATCTAGCATTTATATAGCACTTTAAGGTTTGCAAAGACAAAAAATAGTCTCATTTTATCTTCATAACAACTTTGAGAGGTAGATACTATTGTTATCCCCATTTTATAGTAGAGGAAAAAGAGGCAGACAGAGGTGATTCACTTAAGGAAAGCCAGCTATTAAGTACCTGAGGCTGGATTTGAAACCATGTCTTCTTGACTCTATCTTCAGTGATATATCGTCTGAGCCACTTAGTTGGTTCTATGTAATAATATATATGTAGGACCAGTGAAACTGCCTGATTTGATACTTTGCTACCTATTTCACAAAGCTGAGGAAAGTGCTTTGTAAATCTGAAAGCATTATATACGTGAGCTTTTGCAGCATATGCATAAGGCAGAGGTTCTTAACCTTTTTAATATCATGGACCCCTTTGGCAGTCTGGTACAGCCTCTGAACTCCTTCTCTGGATTATGTTTTTAAATGGATAAAATAAAATACAATGTAGGATTACAAAGGGAACTGATTGTATTGAAAAATAAATACAATTTTTTTTCTGGTCCAAGTTCATGGGTTCCCTAATATCAATCCACAGCCCCTCTGGAGATGTATAGACCCTAAATTAAGAGCTTCTGCACTAAAAAAACAGATGTATCTCGAAGAACTGAAAGCTTTCTAGACCTCCGTTGTTGCCTGCTTACCTTGGGCCTCCCATCCACAGTGGCCCCAGAATAAACAGAGAGAACATGTGCTCCAGGCCAGATGGTCCATCTTTCTCATTAAAAAAGCTTTAATGGCTGAAAATTGGGAGAGAAAAATAATCTAGGGAAATGAGCTTTGGTCTGATAGAGCCCTTCCCTTGTACTGAACATCCTCTTCTGCCTAAAGGCAGTGAGAGGCTTCTGTTCACCACTCCCCACCATCTTCCCTCTCCTCTACTGGACATTCTCAGCTCCCTCCAATGGCAAAAGGCTGAATGCAGATGGCCCTACCCTCCAGAGTCCTTGTGTCTCAAGCTGTTCCTCTGCTGCACCTAGGAACCCTCTCACTGCCCCCTAAAAATTTGCTCCCTGGGAAGGAGGTCTCTCAGAGCCCTGAGCCTGGGGAAGAGTGTTGATGGGGACCAGCCATAATGACTAACCCCAGTTTCATTTTGCAATCTCCCTTCATACCCAGCATGATCTCCCTTTGGAGAACACGTGCTCTTTTCTCTCTGATGACCCCTTGTTCTGAAGCTGTTTATCTGCTTTTCACCTCCTTGCGGGGATTCCTTCCCTTTGCCCAATTAGTGCCTTCCAGATACTTCCATGTGTCTAAGTGATCACTCCCACCTAACCTTTCACCTCCAGATTTTGCTTTCATGCTTTATAGGGAGATATCTGACAAGTTCTTTTCTATTTCATCTTCCCCTTGCCTGACGCTCAAAGGCGCTGTTGCCAGCTCCCAAATAAAAAGCAATTTAATTAAGGGCATTTTTCCAGCTTATTTTTTCAAAAGGAAAACAAAAAGAGAGAATAGGCATTCTGACTCAAAGTTCCTGATAGTTTTTCTCCTCAAGATAGATTTAAAGTACCTGATGGGAGAGAAGGACACCAACTTTCTCTTTTTATGAGCCAGGGCCTGTTTACCCAAAAAGACCTCAACCTTGACCTTGTGTCCTCCCTCCATTCAATCCTGGGCCCTATGGCTGGTCTACTCTTACTCCTTTTCCTTCTCTTTGCAGTGGGACTCAGTCCTCTAGCTCTCTTTACCTTTCTCCCTGGAATCCTGAATTTTTATAAACTGAGTCCAGGGAAGAACAAAAGGGGGTGTGGCCAGCAATTGCTAGCCCTTGTTTAAAAAAAAAAAGCCTTCCCAAAGCATGCAATTTGGGCAAAAAAAAATTCATTTCTGACCATTCTAACCTCAGAACAGAAAGATTCCTCTGGAATGTGCTTTACCTTTGTTCAGGGTCCAGGCTTGATCTCTCTCCTGAATGCAGACTCAATCTCTATTATTAATTGACTGGATGTCGGTGCTTCTAAATTCTGTATTCACTGGCTCTCTGACTTGGTGTACCTCTCCATTACATTTGTTTTGATCTTAGTTTGGTCCTATAGCCTCATTTTCTTCTGTGCTCTTAAGTCTTCTTTTCCACCTTCTTTCTCTGAACTTCCTTCCTTTTAGGGAGCACAGGGCAGTGGAGAGAAGCTAGAATTAAGGTCAAACAAGACTGGGATTCAAATCTTGCCTCTGCTACCTGCTAGTTGTTTGAAAATGGACCTCTTTGAGACTCAGTTCCTTCATCTATAAAAGAGCAATAATATGTATAGTACCTACTCTACAGGGTTGAGATACAGTATATGTCAACTATGATTACTATTCTCATGAATAGTTGCCATCCTCTTGGCCCTGGCAAAAGCCTACTTTTCTTCTTCCAATCTAGAATCCACAAATTAAATTTCCTTACACCTTGATGTATGATAATTTCCTGTAGTCTCTACTACATTTCCTCCAGCTGTCCCAGTGAAGGTCATAAATGTGGATGGATCTTGACAAATATACCTTGGTTTGTCCAAATCAACCCGTAGCTTTAGAGTCGTTTCCCACTTTGTAGATCCCAGTTGCAATTGGAAACATTTGGTGGAGCTTGTCTAGGAAGAGAGGGAATGGAGAGATATAAATACAAAGAATGAACGAATCCCTACTTCCAAGGAATTTATCTAACTGGAGACCAATAAAAATAAATTGTCTGGTATAGCCTACTGTAAACCTTAAAATTTCACAGACTTATGAATGTTAAAAATTTTACTCCACATTGAGGAATCCTCCAATTCCCTACTTGAAATAATTCCCTACCAAATAGTGAGAACTCTACTTGAATGTGAAAACTCCTTGCTATGGGAGGATCTCTACCCCATCCCTACTTGGGACTGCTTTAGGGGAGAAAACTCCTTGCTAAACAATGAAAGTACTTGAAAACCATACTTATAAAGGAAAGGAGTTCTTTGAGCCATGCCTGTTTTTGGAATTGATACAATGGGATGCTAAGCGCCTATAAAGGTGGGGCAACTTATAAACTACTTAGACTTAAAAGGTGAAAACTTACTCAGAGGTTTTCTCTTAATGAAATTAGTTGACACAGCAGCATTTTTTTCTGATTTACTAAAGAGATTAATCTACTCAGCTGTGAATTCAAAATGGGCTGCCTTTTGGAAAACATCTACAGTGATTGGTAGATGGAAGAACTTAGGGGAGGTGACATAGGAGATTTTGCCCTTAAAAATGAGAGCTCAGAGAAGAGCTAAGGATCATTCTGAAACCTTCAGATGGAGGAGGGAGCTGGTGAAAGCAGCTGAGATGATGCTGGCCTGGTGTCACTAGAACCCTTGCTTAGGCAGACCTTGTGGTGAGTGTTAAAAGACTGACTGACTGATCTCTCTCTCTTAAGACTCAGGTCTAGGCCATGTTGGCTTAAGGCCCTTCATACTTATTTCCTTTTTCTCTCTTTCTCTCTTTTCTTTAATTCCACATTTGTATTAATTAAAATCTCTATAAAACCCAGTTGACTTGGGTATTTGAATAATTGGGAATATTTTCCTGGTGACCACCTTATATTTGATTTAAAAACCAAGACACTGTAGTGAAACATATTTTCTGCGGTCAAATTTACTCACCCTCTCTTATATCTATCACAATTTATATCTTCCACTATTTTAACTCACTACAGTTTATGGGCTTCACTATTTTAAATCTCACACTACAAACCAGAATCTTCCTCCTTATCCACTACTTCTCTTTCTACTATCTTCTATCAACCTCCCTCCATGACTTCTCTGAGGTATTTAACACTAACAACTGCCTTATCTTTCTGGATACTCCCCCCTCTCTGGGTTTTCATGACTGTTCTACTTTGGTTTCCTTACTATCTGTCTGACTGATAATTTTTATTTTTGTTCTCTCTCTCTCTCTCTCTCTCTCTCTCTCTCTCTCTCTCTCTCTCTCTCTCTCTCTCTCTCTCTCTCTCCCTGACCTTCCATCTAAGAATCAATACTGTGTATTCACTCCAAGGCAGAAAACCAGTAGTGACTTGTTCAGGGTCACCCAACTAGAAAGTCTTTGAGGTCAGATCTGAACCCAGGACCTCCTCTCTCTAGGCCTGGCTTTCAATCGACTGAACCATCTAGCTACCCTTCTCACTCTCTTGCTGAATCTTCTTCTGTGTGACTTCCACCAAGTTTGGGTGTACCCCAGCGCTCTGTGCTGGCCCTGCCTCCCCCCCCCTCTCTATTTTCTCATTTGGTGACCTCACCAGCTTCCACAGATTCAATTATCATCACTGTACAGATAATTCTTAGATCTATTTTATTCAGCCCTTGTGCCTCTCCTGAGGTTTAGTCTCACATCATAAACTGCCTGTTGAATATTTTCAACTGGATGTCCCCATGGCATCTCAAACTCAACATATCTGAAACACATCTCATTATCCTTTCCCCAAAATCCTCTTCTCTTCTGAACTTCCCTATTACTATTAACAGGACTTCCATCCTTTCAGTGGCTCATGTACACAATCTCCATTTCATTCTCATTTTATTTCTCTCACTTGCCCAATCTATCCAATCAATTGCCAGATCTTGTCATTTCTCTCCTTATAATTCTCATATACTTCCCCTCCTCTCCAATTACATAGCCACCACTCTGGTTTAGGGTTTCATCTCCTCTCACATGGACTATTAAAATAGCCTTCTAATTCCCTTCTCTGCCTCATCTTACTCTACTCCCAATCAATCTTTCACACAGCTGTCAAAGTAATTTTTCTAATGTATAGGCACGACCGTGTCAGTCCTCTCCTCAAGCCATGCTTGTGCCTCTCTATTAACTCCAGATTCAAGTATAAGGTCCATTGTTTGTATATAAAACTTATTTCTATGTGGCTTCTTTATATTTTTCCAGTCTTCTTAACTTCTTTTCTTCTCCACAAACTCTATTGTCCATCCACACTTGCCTAATTTCTATTCCTTAAACACAAAAATACCTCTCCCATATCTGTGCCTTTGCATTGGTTGCTTCCCATGCCTGAAATATTATCTATCTTAACTTTTTAGAATTTCTAGCTTCCTTTCAGATAGCCAGCTCAAGAGCCACTATTTCTAGCTTTTTCCTGGTTTCCCCTTCCCTAGCCCCCTGTTTGTGTGTGTGTGTGTGTGCCACAGTATACAAGTTTCCTTTTTTATTTTTTAAATTTTATTTAATTAACTTAGAGCATTTTCCAGGATTACAAAAATCATGTTCTTTCCCTCCCCTTTCCCCAACCCCCTCCCATATCAGACACACAATTCCACTGGGCCAAAACCCCTGTTGCTAGTACTATTCCCTCTTAAGTTATATTCCATATGCTTTGTATTTATTATATATGTTCTAATTCATATAAGTTGTCTCCCTTATCAGACTATAAGCTTCTTGAAGGCAGGGATCAATTTCCCCCCTTTGAATCCCCAATGCTTAGCACTATGTACCTGGGACATAGTAAAAAATGCTTGTTGATAAATAAATCTATGACATATATTGTATGTCAATATTCATCCATTCCAGTAAACAGTCCAACCTACTTCCCTGACACTCTCTACTGCCCTCCTCTCTCATCATATTCTCTACCCTTCAATCCATATTGCTTTGTCCATTCTTCAGACAATCCTTCTAAGAACCAGCTATGAAGGCGCCTGTCCTCCAGTCTGGTTTTTGTGAACTATCATAAAACCTTTTGACCAACTCTTTCCACTTAGCTGTAGCACAAAAGTCTCATCATTTACAAGCTACAGAGTTGGCCAACTTAGCCTATATTGGGTGCTAGACTATTTAAGAAACAGTGATTCTGAGAGCAGCTACGTGGTTCAGTGGATTGAAAGCAAGCCTAGAGACGGAAAGTCTTGGATGCAAATCTGCCTTAGACATTTCCTAGCTGTGAGACCATGGGCAAGTCACTTAACCCCCCACTGTCTCATCCTCACTGCTCTTCTTCCTTGAAACCAATACCAATATCAATTCTAAGACAGAAGGTAGGGCTTCTAAGTAGGGGAAAAAGAGCATGTACAGGGGTGGAAATGAGGGCAGGCAAGTGAGGACAAACACAAAAGAGCAGCAAGATCCTGCAAGTTTAGTGCTAGTAAAGCTAAAGCTTGGTATGAGCAGAGCCTCCTGATAAATGCTACAGACAATACAAAGAGCTTTTTTTCTTTTTCAGATACACATTAAAGAGAAGTAGAAGATCAAGGAAGGGATAGGACCCCTGCTTTGTGTGGATGGGAAGGTGATAATGGACAATAGAGAGAAGGCGTAACCAATAAACTCCTGAATTTCTGTTCTAGGGAGAATAATATCCAGATCAGGAAGAATAGGCCAAAAATGGCTAATAGAAAATTGAAACCCAAGATAAGTCAGGAGAAGATTAAGAAAAAAAAAAGGAAGAAGCAAAAGACTGCCCTGGATAAGTTAAAGTCACTTGGCCTGGAAGAACCATGTCCCAGAGAATTGAAAGAATTCAAGGGTGAGATTGCAGCTGTCAGTTATCTTTGAGTTGTGGCAAGTGGGACGGGAGGTAGACAAATATTGGCTCTATTTTAAACCAGAAAAAAGGTGGAAAAATCAAATGATAGCCTGATGTTCTTGGTACAAACCATAGAACAAAATAAAGTTAAAGAGTCTGTGAACATGTAGCAAAAGGGTGTGTGTGTGTGTGTGTGTGTGTGTGTGTGTGTGTGTGTGTGTGCAATTATTGGGAGCCAGGATGGATTCCTCAAGAACAAATCATGCCAAGTGAGCCTAGTTTCCATTTTTAAAGATCAGAAATACGAGGCTACTAATAGGTCAAGGGAACACTACGGATACAATAAATAGCTGGGTTTCATCAAGGCAAGTAGCAAAAATGCTCATAATAAACTCATCAAGATGGGGGGGGTGAGATATGGACTTCATGCCATAGAGTGGTGTGAGTCTGATGACCAGACAGACTTAAACAGTGCCAATCAATGCCCATCTCAATCCAAGAGAGGTCTCTAATGGAGTCTCCTAGTACTCTTTCTGATGAAATTTTATTTATGATTTAGATGAAAACATAGATGGTGTATTTATCATATATTCATGTGACTCAAACATAGCAGCAATAGTTACTACACTGGATAATAGGATCTGGTCCCCAAAAAGACCCTGACATTTCAGAATGGAGTCTGAAACAAACAAAATAAAGGTTGTAGGAAACAATGCACTTCCTTAGACTTGGATTTTAAAAATAAATCAACCATATAAGTGTAGCTAGGTAGCTCAGAAGCAATCAATATTAAAAAGATCTGAAGATTTGATTATTGTCCAGTTGTGTCTGACTTTTTGTGACCCCATTTTGTTGGGTTTTTTTGCAAAGATGCTGAAATAGTTTGCCCTTTCCTTCTCCAGTTCATTTTACAGATGAGAAAACTGAAGCAAACATGGTGAAGTGATTTGTTCAGGGTCACACACCTAGTATATGTCAAAGGACATATTTGAACTCAAGTCTTCCTGACTCTAGGGTTAGCCCTCTATCCATTGTGCCACCTAGTTATCTGGAGTTTCTAGTAAACTGCAAACTTACTATGAGTTATGTTGTGATAATGTATATAATGTGTATATAATGTATTTTTTGTATAATAATGGTGTTGCAAGGTTTTTACAATTACTATGTAGTCTAAGAGACAAGCCCCCAGTCCTCCAACTGCCTCCTTTTGATCTTAGACCTCTTAGAGAGCCCTCTGCAAGTTCTGTGGGTTCTCCCTCTAAAAGGCAACAGAATAAAAGTGGATAGACCCTTTCTCTGACCTGAAACCTGCTCTTAATGAAAGCTAAATAAATTCTTATCACAACCATTAGGTGTGTGATATGAAAACCAACAGCTAGTAAGAGTTGAATCTATTTCAAGAGAAATACAATGTTTCGAACGAGGGAGATGAAAGTCCCTTTGTAGTCTTCCCTCATCAGGTCCAAATCTAGAGTGTAATATCTTCATTTAGAAGGGACACGGATAATCTAGAATACATTCAGAAAAAGATGAACAAGATGGTGAAGGGTCTGGAGATCAAACCTTAAGAGCGTTAGTTGAAGAAAGTGGATATATTTAGCTTGAATGAGAGAAGATGTTTATATTTTATAATATGTAACATTTATTTAGTATATATTCATGAAGCATATGCTCTGGTTTCCCAGTATTTACTTACACAGATGAATCATGTCTCCAGAGCATGGCTACTAAATTCCCTGAAGGCTATAAAGTTTGAGGGTGGTAGTAAAGCTAGATAGCTCATAGACCACAACCGATGTGCTTCCCACCATGATTATCAGTTGATATCCATTAATCATTTGATTTTTGGAAAAGAGCATTTACTAAGCTAGTATACTATAAAGAAGTGAATCAAATAAAACCCTGAAAGCTTAGGATGTACCCTCCAAAAAGTACATCCAGAGCCCAAGGGAAAGTGGACTTAAGCTTAGAGATCACATATATAAGGGATAATTCATAGTTGCTGAAGTCCTTAAAATGGTCCCCTTAGGTATGGCATAACTTTTCTGTTGTGCTCTTTGTAGAACTTTGAATTTATTTTCCTCATCTGTCCAATTTGTCCTTGGCTCTGGATACTGACATTGCTGCTAGTCATTGCTATCCTGAAGATGATGGGAAGATAAGAAATCCAAAAACCTCCTGACACTTCAAAGCTCACAAAGTCCTCCTTGAAGCAAGGGTGGGAGAGGTAGACAGGAGGCTAAGGCGCTTCCTTGTCTCTCCTCAAAGAGTCTCCTCAGAAGCAACTCTCTTTTTTTTTTCTCCAGGCCAGACTCTCAAATATCTTAGGTTCTCAAATAGGTCCTGTTTTTTTTAGAGGACCCAGAGGTAGTAACCAAGGCCCTTAGTCAATCAGATCAGATTTCCTTTCATGACTAGGGAAGCATCCTGGCTTGACTCAAAACTAGTGAATGATTGATATATGTTCTTGCTTGATAAAATGTATCCTGGTTTATCATCTTGACACTTACTTTATTTTAAATTGAGTGGGTTGAGTGCTGTAATAAGATTGAATTACTCAAATATGTTTGTAAACATGTATATAAAATATATAAGTATATAATATATACTCATCTCCCTTTTATAAACTCTTTGTATTAGGAAGTATTTCATTTATTGTATTTGCCCAGTACTTGATGCGCAGTAGGCACTTAAGTGAATATTGATTGATTAATTGAATTTGTAAGGTTTGGATGCATTTGAACTTCAAATAGTCACAAATTATGCAAACAATGTGTAAATTAATACCAGTCAAGGTTTCATTTGTCTCTACAATCCTGTGATCTCCCCTAAGATTTGGATGATTAGCATAAACAAGTTTGATACATTCTATTTTAAGGCAATAGTCAGGAGATTGGGCCAATGAGTGGCTTACATTAGGAGGGAGTAATGTATAAGTAGGGAAGTTGAGTCTGAAACCTAGATATCTAGTCTTTCTGAAACTTATGTCAACTTTTCCTTATGGTCTGCTCTCCTGATTCCTTTGCATAGCCGGTTGGGATACTTGTAAGACAGGAGAAAAATAGGATCATAGATTTATAGATGGATGGAAACTTAGAATCCTTCTAGTCCAGCTGCCTCATTTTGCATATTAAGCTTCTTGGGCTCAAGGAGGGTAAGTAACTTGTTCATAGGTAACAGATAAATCCGGTATTTGGCTCCTACTCCTCTAATACCAAGCCTCCTAATCCCTCATTCCATCTCCTACTCTCATTTTCACCCCAAAACAGAAAGTAGAAGAAAAATATATGACTCAAAAACCTGGAGCAAATTATATCTGCCCCATAAAAGGCATCTGGAATGATTGGAACCCCTAGCCCAAGGTAGTGCAAATATTATACACTTAAATTAGTTTGCTGGTCAGGTGTAGTGTCATATCACTGTAAACTCAGCTACCAGAAAGGACAAGACTGGATATTCCTTTGAACTTGGGAGTTCTGAGCTGCAGATACTGGATATCAGCACTAACTTTGGAATTAATATGCTGGGATTGAAGAGGGGTGAATACTAGACTGCCTAAGTAAGGATCAACCAGCCTAGGCAAGAAAAAGAGTATGTCAAAGCTCTGGTACCCGTCAGAGTGGTACTGTGCCTGTGAACAACCCTTGCACTTCAAGTCTGGGGAAGATAAAGAAGTTCAGTCTTCAAAAAAAAATTCATACAAGTTCAGCCATGATGATTTAACCTGAAGGGCTATAAGGAGATGACTCTCTCCCTGAGGGATTTAGTTTAACGATCTGCTAGTAATAAGACATTCATCCCAAGAAATGGAGAAATTGGGAAGATTTCAGGGAGACAGGATAGTTTTAGGACCACTTATATGGTTATGCACCAATTAGATCCTACATTCCTTCTAGAACCATATCATTTCTATAGCCTTTATAGTTTATGAAGCTCCTACCCTAAAACAATCCCATGATGTAAGTAGAACAAGGTTTTTTGTCCTCATTTTACAATGAGTAGGCTGGGGACTTTACTCAGGGTCACCCAACTAGTAAATATCAAAGCTAAAACTCAAAATCAGGTTGATGTACTTCAAGAGCTTTTTCTATTATACTTTCCAAATAATTCCCAACTTCCTTTTCCACTCCAATATTCTATTTTCTTTTCTTTTCTTTTTTTTTTAATCCTTACCTTCCTTCTTGGAGTCAATACTGTGTATTGGCTCCAAGGCAGAAGAGTGGTAAGGGCTAGGGAATGGGAGTCAAGTGACTTTCCCAGGGTCACACAGCTAGGAAGTAGCTGAGGCCAGATTTGAACCTAGGACTTCCCATCTCTAGGCCTGGTTCTCAATTCACTGAGCTACTCAGCTGCCCCCCCCCCCACAATATTCTATTTTCAAAAGCTCTACCATTTCAAAAGTCTATGGTTCTATTATCACTCTTTCCTTTCTATATATCCCATAATGAGGTTCAGAAAGTTCTTCTCAATTTCCCTCTCTTCCCTTCCATTCCATTCAAATCTGGATTTATCCTCGAGCTTTCCCAACTCTAGCCAGTGGCCAGGTAAGTTTCGATGGAAGTCATATCACTTCTGTGACTATTTCCTCTATCTTTCATTGTTCTCTAAAGAAAGAAGCGCCAACATGACTAGCCCAAATAACACTCAGTTAAGAGATTTAAATTTACTCTGTGTCTCTGTATATGGGAGAATCCACATCTCATTTGAGAGACATGAAGAATGTTTATTCTTCTGCCCCTCCATTCTCCTCTTTTGTACATGTAGAAACTGAAGCCTGTAGAGCTTAAATAATTAACTTGTACAAGGTTACATAGATGGTAAAATGAAAGGCAAAATTTGAACTCAGATCCTCTGATTAGTGTTAGACTGATACAGTCCTGAAATGGGCTGTAAATTGGAATATCCTGAAAGCTACCCTCTGAAGTTCAAATTTAGCAAGGTCAAGACTTCTCAGAATCTCCCTGAATAGTGCAATAAGGTCTTAAGTTTATAGGACTTAGAGCTGGGAGGAACCTCAAGCCATATATTGTCATGCATATCATTTTTTAACCCTTACCTGTTGTCTTAGAATTGATGGATTCTAAGACAGAAGAGTGGTAAAGGTTAAGCAAGGAAGATTAAGTGGCTTGTCCAGGGTCACCCAGCTAGGAAGTGTCTGTGGCTGGATTTGAACCCAGGTCCTCTTGACTCCAGGCCTGGTACTCTATTCACTGTGCTACCTAGATGCTTCTTAGAATGCATATCTAAACATGAATCTCATTGGCAACAAACCTCACAAGTTGTCAGCCAGCCTCTACTAGAACATGTTCAATAAAAGGGAACCCAATGTTTCCTGGGATAGTTCATTCTGATTTTGGATAATTCTAATTAATTAGGAAGGTTTTTCCCCATTATTATTCAGTAAGAATCAGTGACTATGAAGAATTGAAAGATACAAAGGAAGATTTATTTGAACTGATGCAGAATATAGCAAGCAAAATGAGAAAACAATGTCCATGCCTACAACAATGCAGATGGGAGGACCATAAAACCTAAACATAAAATTATATCTAATTATAATGATCAAATTTGGGCCCAAAGAAGAGTTGAGAAAATATACCTGCCTCATTTCTTTGCAGAATTTGAGAGGCTATGTGCAGAGAATACCATATATATCAGACTTGATTAATGTGTTAAACATTTGCTTTCACCAAACTGATTTTTTCCCCTTTCTTTTCTATTCTTTGTTAGAAGGGATGGCTCTCTGGGAAGAGGGATGGAGAGGGGGATATATTTGGAAATGAAAGTGATATAAAAATAAAATATATCAATAAAAGGCAAACTAAAAAAAAATGAAAAAAATGTTCTTACCTCAGACCCAAATTTTCTTCTTTGAAACTTCTATTCATCACTCTTAGTTCTTCCCTCTAGGACCAAACTGAACAAAAATAGTTTCTTTTCCCACATTACACCCCTTCAAATACTTAAAGACAGCTGTTACCCTCCCCTAGTACTCCTATTTTTTGTTTTCCAGTCTAAACATCCTCAGTTACTTCAGCTGAAGCTCATATGGCATGGGCTTGGAACCCTTCACCATTCTGTTTGCCTTCCTGGGGCTCCTTCCAACTTATCAATGTCTTTCTCAAAACATGTGACTTAGACTGACTGTTTAGTTGTAGAAGTATCGACCCACAGTATACTTTGAACCTTGAGATTCAATCTGCCACTGTCAATGCTAGCGTTCACATGTGGGCCTTACATGTACATGTGATAGACATGCTATCTATTTCTTTATCCAAGTCATTGCTAAAATTATTAACCAATGCAGAACTGAATTCAGATCTCAGGGGTACTTCATGAAAGACCTCCTTCCAAGCTGACATCCACCCAATAACAACTACTCTTTGCAGCAAGTCATTGTAGGAGTAGTCCTTAATGATTCAAACATTGATGGTGTTTTCCTGACTTCAGACTTTTCTGTTCCCTATGCCTAGAATATCCTCCTTCCTCTCAGTCACTGTTAAATTTCTGTTCATTTTTGACATCCAATTCAAGTGCTGCCTCCTATAGGAAGCCCTTCCTGATACCTTCTGTCAGTAACACATTTGCCCTTCAGATTTCTCATGGATGACACTTTTGGGGGACCATCTTACTACATCTATCATGTTATACTGTATGTAGACATTATAGGGTCTGTGTTTGTGTTTTGTCCTATGGTTAGCACGTTTCATTATCTTCTTTTGAAAATTAGGATAATATTCGCCCTTCTGTAGTTGTTTTATTTCTTGTATTCTCTGTGATCTTTCGGAGATGATTGACAATGGCTCAGCAATCACTTCTACTAGGACTTTCAGTAACCACAAACGTAGTTCATCTGGACCTCGTAACTTGAACTCATCAAGGACAACAAGGTGCTCTCTTATTATCTCCCTCCTTATCTTGGGCATCAACTCCCTATGAGTCATTTTTGTTCTATCCAAAGATCTTATTCCTTGGCAGAGAAAACAAGCAAAATAATAGTTGAGCAACTCTGTCTTTTCTCTATCATCTGCTATCATTATTCTGTCCTCTCAGAGCAATGGCCCTCTACCTTCTTTGATCCTCCTCTTTCCTTAATATAGTTTTTAAAAGTTATTAGATTTGGGGGGATATCTTTAGTTTCCTAGTTTTATCTGTTAGCCTCACTACATTCTGAGAGTTAGCCTTCCTGACACTGTTCTTATAGGACCATGCCATGCCTTGGCATTGCCTTATATTACCTATCATTATTTTATAAATTATGAAATTGAGATGAAAAGAGAAGGGTGCCCAAGCTCTCAAGGTAGCTAAAAGTAGGGATGATACTTGCACCCATGTTTTCCTTGGCTCAGAGTTATATGTTTTTATATTATGCCATGCTACACCATCTTAAGTAACAGTTTGTCCAGTGACATCCTCTTTCCTCCACCAAATCTCCCCCCACTGTCCAGCTACCAGTCTGGAGTTCAAGATGGAGCCCAAGAAATCCCTGCTGATTAATTGCATTCTAGGGGTGACTCTGATTCCAGCACCCCCCTTCAATGCTTTCAGGTCTCACACAGAAGCATCTCTTTTTCTGGGCATTCTGATGGGTCTTCTGTCATTTGAAAGCTTCTGAAAAAATCCTTATACCTAATCATCAAAGGCACCAGTGTCTGTCTAACTATGAGGATCATTATCTTTGGGAAAGGGAAAGAAGGTGAAAAGGGGTTGGGTATCAGGGACAAGAGGCAATAAGTGAAATGAAAAAGATGGAACTACTTTGGTATAGTTGAAAAAGGAATTGTTTTGGATTCAGGAGATTTGAATTTGAATTTTGCCTCTGATACTAACTACCTATATGCCCTTGAGTAATTTATTTACCCTCTTTGGTCCTCAGTTTCCTCACCTTTAAAATGTTCCCTCCCAAGTATAAATACATGATCTAATGATCTTCTCTAAGGCTCAGTTTCCTCACTTATAAGTTTGGGGCAATAATCTTTATTCTCTCTACCTCATGGTGGCACTGTGCAAACTTCCAAATTCCATGTCAGTGTAAATTATTCCAGTTTGTTCAATGGGCCATCATGGCATGTTTTTCCAGTCTCTAGACAGAGAAAATCAGCTGGACATGGCCACTTCTCCAAAAAGGAAGGTCAACTCCCTAGTCAGATTTCTAGACATAGACAGCTGGAAAGGGAAGGAATAAAAGTTCTATGATATAATTTCCCAAGACTTTTGGGAGGTCTGCAATCTCAGTGATGCAGATGATCCTATTAGTGCTATAGAACACAGCCATTGTGGCCCACAAATTCACAGAGGGCTCCATCGACATGCTGAGGGTCTTTCTTGAAGCTTTCCATGGTTCCAGAGCAGACATATCAAATCTACATAGCAACTCTAGGTAACCAATGGACTGCATTGTTAATGACTCATAATAAATATAGTGCTTTAAGATAGCTTACGCAAATAAAATTATTCCCATTTTGTGGATGAGACAACTAAGATTCAGGAACTTATAACTACTGAATTCCCATCTCCTGCTCTTGGTTATTTTCCTCTTCTATGCCTTATTATCCCTGTCCCTAGCATAGTTATTAAAGAAGGGGCATTAATATGTGCTTTCCCATAGTACCCTAACAGATCATAAGACTTTTTCATCTGATTTGCAGATCAAATCTTCTTTATGTACTATCTCCAAAATATAAGGTAAACTCCTTGAGGACAGGGACTACCTTCCTTTTCTGTTGGTATCTCCAGTGTTTATTACAGTGCTCTGCACATAGTAAGTACTTAATAAACTTGTTTCATTCATTCATTCATTGGGAGAATCATCACTAGCCCTTATGTTTAGTAGGAAAATGATAAAGAACATTCTCCCTTCAGTAAACTCTAATACCTATACTTGTAGAGAGCATGGCACCAATAATTCTCTAAACAGTGAATAAGAGAGAGATGATGGAGTAACAGTCCTTGAGTCCTAGCTCTGGTTCTTGCCATTAACCAACTGAAGGACCTAAAGGGCTTCAGTCAGTCAACAAGCATTTAAGTGTCTGCTATGTACCAGACACTATGCCAAGCATTGGGGCTACAAGGAAATGGAAAACACAATCCTTGATCTTAATGAACTCTCCAATCTATTCAGGCAAACAACATGCAAACAACTATGTACAAATAAGCTACCTACAAGGTATTTTGGAAATAATCAACAGAGAGAAGGTCTAGTGTTAAAAAAAATTCTTATTTCCATTTTAGAATCAATACTAAGTATTGGTTCCAAGGCAGAAGAGCAGTAAGGGTTAGGGAATGGGGGTTAAGTCAGAACTGTGCTGTAGGAAGATAAATTGGACAGCTGAGTTGAAGATAGATTAAACCTTTCTGGGACTCAGTTTCCTTATTTGTCAAATCAAAAAGTCAGAGTAGGGGGATCTCCAAGATCTCTTTCAACTCTAAATACTATGAGCTTATGTTTCTATGATGTATATGCCCTATTTGGTTTTAGAAGGAAACCTATTACATTTTTTCCCAGAAAATTTATCTTCCTAATTCCATTTGATTCTTGGGCAGATATTAAAATTAATACGCATGACCTAAAAACACACCATCTAAGGGCAGGTAGAGGTGGTCCAGAAGCAATACAAGTTCATGGGTGACCCAGAGAAACTAGTCTGAAAGCAAAACAATGATGCACATGGATAAACCGCAGGCAGATAATCGAGCCATGATCTATAAAAGAAGAATGCAAAGTTCTTCTTGGCACTGCAAAATGAGGAGCTTGGACTCATTGCCCTCTTAGGCCCCTTACACCTATCGTTGATGGAGGCCTTCATTCTCAAGAATGCCTAGACCAAATATTCTCAGCAGTCAAATCAATTGACTGTTGGGATCTTAGACATCCCCCGTCCCAAACTCTGAAGTTTACAGATGAACAAAGTGGCTTGCTCTATCCTATAAATCAGTGGCAGAATCAAGACTGTTAAAGGGAAGGGGAAGAGAGGTGAAGGAATAAGTAATAAGTAAGGACAACATAGGTGTCAGGCAAATGTGCTTTGTGCTTTTGAAAAATATTATCTCCTTTCATCCTCATGACCTTGTGATGAAGGTGCTATGATTATTCCTGATTTCTAGTTGAGGAAACTGAGGCAAACAGGGCTTAGTGTCTTAGGCTAGACCAGATCTCAGAACTTTCAGATTCTAGGCATAGCACTCTATACTCTGTGCCACCAATGGTCTCATATTCATCATAATGATGATGATAGTAACAATAATGATAATGTTATTAATAATAACTAGCAATTATATAGAACTTTAAGGTTTGCAAGGACACTTTATATGTTACCTCATTCAATCCTCATAATAACTCAATAGAGTAGGTACTATTTTTAAATTTATTTTTATTTTATTTTAATACCAAATGTCCACATAAGTTTCCCCAAGTTATAGGATTCATGTTGTCTCCCTCCATTCTTTTCTCCCCCCTTCCAGAGTTGACAAGCAATTCAGTCTGGGTTATATGTGTATTATCAAGCAAAACACGTTTCCATATTACTCATTTTTAAATTTTATTTTTAATTCTTTTCCCACAGTTACACGATTCTTGTTTTCTTCCTCCACCGCCCCCCCTCCCCCAGTTGACAAGTAATTTCACTGGATTATACATACCATATAACTCATTTTTGTAAATGAATAATCTTATAAAACCAAAACCCCAAGTCACATACCCAACTACTTAAGTGATAAATCATGTTATAATCTGCATTTATATAGAGTAGTAGGTACTATTATTAGTGCCATTCTACAAATAGGGAAATTGAGGCCAAGGCTATTTTGCCCAGGGTCACACAACTGGGACATATCTGATGCATGATTTGAACTCAGATTTCCCTGACTCCTAGTTTAACACTTTATCTACTGGGCCACTCAGATCACTAGAACCCAGACTTGTGACACTCAGCCTATTTCATCTTCCCCTATGCCTTGCTTCATCTTAGGGCAAGGGATAGGAAGGAAAAAGTAAGTAAGCATTATTTGAAGACTAATCTGTCATAGCAAGTAGCTCTCTCTATTCTCTTTGGTTCTCTTCTTTATATTTCCCTCCCCCCTCATCTTCTTCTTCCATCCCTCATTCCCTCCATCTGGCAGCCACTTTCTTTGTCCTTTCCCAGGACGTGCAAGGCCAAGCCATGAAATGAGAAGGTGACGACTTTCAGGGAGATAAAAGAAAACCCCTTTTTTTCCTAGCAGATAATTAATTTGCGTCACTCACTGGTCACGGAACATAATTGAGGCCAAGAGCTTAAGAAGGACCCGGGATGGATTAGAAACATATTCATTTTAGGAAGAGAGGTATCAGTCACTCAGTGTGCCTATCCCTGGAGGGGCTGAGGGGGGCTGCTTCATGAGCTTTCTGCTAGGAATGAATGAGAATCTCCACCCAATTAAGAAGTTTTTATTCAGCAAAGTATTCCTTATTCCACAGAACCACTGACTCAGAAGATTGGACCTTAGTGATTATCTACCTAGTTAGAGCTGAGGGCCCTGATGCCCAGAATGGTGAATCAACTGACCCAGCATCACACAGGGAAGTTAGAGGCAGAGCTGTGACTAGAGCTCAAGTCTTCTGACTCTCAGGCTAGAGTTTTTTCCACTATGCCATGCCAAGAACAGAATGGTAGGGTCCTCTACTGGCTGGGTTCTTATTGTTACCTAATGGATTGTGCACAAAATAAGATCTATAGATATGGCTCAGGATCTCTTGCACAGGATGACTTTCCCCATTGTTGTTTCAATATATATTAGGTTGACATAAGAAATTAAATAGAATTTTTTTTTAGTTTTGTGGAAGCCACAGATGACATGTGAAGACCAACAGAAGACATAAAAAGTTTAGCAACTCAGAAATGCATACTTAGCCCAAAATTTACCAAAAAGGTACTACATACATCCCATAAAAGAAAAGGAAAAAAATTGAACTTCTTCTCTGGCACAAAGGGAGAGCCAAAAATCTCTATGGGAGTTTTTCAGATTGCAAGGACTCCTTCCTGCAACCCCTGAGATGTGGAAAGGATAACTATAACTCCTAAGGATCCTTCTAAGCGTAGCTAGATGGCATAATGAACAGAGTACCACTGAAATCAGGAAGACTCATCTTCCTGAGTTCAAAACTGACCTTGAACACTTACTACCTGTGTGACCCTGGTAACCCTATTTTCCTCAGTTTCCTCATCTGTCAAATGAACTGGAGAAGGAAATGACAAACCACTTCAATATTTTTCCAAGAAAACCCCCAAAGCAGACATGACTGAAGAACAATAACAAAGGGCCTTCCAGTTCTAACATTGTATGAGTGTATGGAGCATACAAATGGCTCCATGCAATAGGTAGCAATGTCATGGATAATACAAAACCAGTGGATAATCAGAAAAAGAGAATGTCTGTTTATTTGTTTTGTCATGTAATACATGTTCTTTCTGTTCTCATTGTGGAATTTTGCTTTGTTTTCCAGAAGATTAGTCTTCCCAATTAAGCTTGGCTTAGACTGAGATGAAAATCAGTCTGCATTCTCTGCATAAATACAGACTATGGGAGTGAAAAAGCAATCTGGAAATATACTGGGTATCAGGAAGAGACAGAGAGAGATGGAGTGGGAAGAGGAGGGGGAAAAAGAAGAAAGTGAGACAAATGAGAGAGAGAGAGAGAGAGAGAGAGAGAGAGAGAGAGAGAGAGAGAGAGAGAGAGAAATGTGGAAGGACAGGGGAGAGAGAGGGGGGAGGGAGGAGGGAGAGATGGAAGGAGGGAAGGGGAAGCAAAGGAGAAAAGGAGAGAGGGAGAGAAAGAAGAGGGGAGGAAAAACCGGAGAGAGGAAAAGGGAGAAAAAGAAAAAAATTACTGTAATCTACTGACTTTATGGATAATCACAAAATGGATAACTGAGAGTTGATTCCTTATCATGGTGTGGTACAAACAAGGTCCCCCAAATCTTGTGTACAAACAAACACAAGATTAGTGGGAGTGTGTTTTTACCTAAAGTAAAAAGCACTAGAAAATGCTATTAACAGGTGTTACCCTAATTTAACTCACTTTTAAGTGTCTGACTTTCAAGAACAGAGAACAAGGACAGAGTGTAGGGTAGGCACTGGGCTACTTGGGTAGATAGTCTAATTTAATAGACTTCTATTGGGTTGGTCCCCTCTGCCCACCCAACATGGGCAGTGCAATTTACTGGAGAAAATTCTTGGGTCATGAAGTTCTAAAAAGTAATGGGCTTTGTTCATTTAAGACCTGAAGCTGTCTTTGTGAACAGGATGAAAGGATGTAGGCTTGATGGTAATGAGCTCACTTGCTGATTGAGTTATTGCCTTGGGCTGCCATACTAGAGGAACCCCAGCCAAGCTGTTAGTTTCACCCCCCCAGGTTTTCTCCACTTTGCCCCACCTGTATGCCAACTTCCTTTCCCTGGTAAAAGCAACCTCAATATTTCCTTCCTCCTCCTTCCTCTCACTCCCACTATTTCCAGCTTCACTGAGTATTTGTTTTCCTTTATTAGAATGTAAACTCTTTGAGAGTAGGGACTGTCTTATTGGCTTATTATCAAACCTCCTATCAAATCTTAGTACAGTGACAGGCACATAGTAAACACTTAATAACTGCCTCATCTGTCTCTGTCTCTGTTTCTGTCTCTGCTTCTTATCGAACTACCTTTCTCCTTTCCCCTCCCTTCCCCTTCTTTGCCTTCCTCTCTCCTCCCCTTCCCTTTTGTTTTTTCTTTTCTCATCTGTCTGTCTGTCTGTCTGTCTGACCTATACAGTACAATTAGGTGGATTCACAACTGATCTAATAACTCAAGACAAAGATTACTCATTAAAGGGTCTATTTCCCCTTGGAGGGAAGCTTCTTATGGCATGCTCAGGGATTCAGATCCTTGGCCCTGTGCTGTTTAACATCTTTATCACTGACTTGGATGAAGGGACATATGACATGCTTATCAAATTTGTAGATGACACAAAGCTGGGCTAGCAAACATCTTGGATGATATAGTCAGGGAGACAAAAGGATTCTGACAAGCTAGAATGAAGGGCTGACTAATAAAATCAAATATAAAAATGAAAAGATACGGGATTTTATTGATGTTGGGAACTTCCAGTGAGTAACCTTCCTCTAGATCAGCACTTCTTTGCAATTTGTAGACTTAGAGAATTATCCAGGGCAATAGGGCAATACAAGAGGATTACCTACTGACTTATCCAGGGGTTCATTGTGGACATTGGACGTTCTGACACACTGAACCCAGAAGAATTTGAACTGAAGTCTTCTTGACTTCAGGTTTATCTCTCTATCTGCTACCCTATGACTGCCTTGCTGAGATGAAATTTTGTAAAAAATAAATATAAAATTTCCATTTTGGATTGAAAACTGCCCAACAACAATCAATTATATGAGTCTGTATAAAGGAGACATACCTGCACTTTGATCCAGATGAAAAAAGATTTTGATATTTTGATGGACTGCAAGCACATCTGGGTGGCATAATAGATAGAGTGTGGGACCTGGAATCAAGTTCAAATCTATCCTTAGACACTTACTAGCTGTCTCTGGAGGGGGGCAGCATTTTTCATTATAAATCCTTTGGAGCTGACTTGGATCTTTGTATTGCTGAGAACAGCTAAATCATTCACAGTTGATCATTTTATAATATTTCTATTGCCATGTATTGTATTCTCCTGGTTTTGCTCACTTCACTTTGTATCAGTTCATGCAATTCTTTCCACATTTTTCTGAAAGCATTCTGCTTTTCATTTCTTAAAGCACCATAATATTCCTTCACAATCATATATTATAACTTGTTCAGCCATTTCCCATTTGATGGGCAGCCCCTCCCAATTCCTAATTCTTTGTCACTATAAATATGTTTGTAGATATGGATCTTTTCCCTTTTCCTTTGATCTCTTTCCCATACAACCTAGTCATAGTATTGCTGGGTCAAAGGGCATATACACTTTAATAGCCCTATGGGCATAGTTCCAAATTGCTCTTCAAACTGGTTGTATCAGTTCATAATTCCAGCAACACAGTGCATTAAGGTCCCAATCTTCCCACATCCCTTCTGATATTTGTCATTTTCTTTTTCTGTCATATTAACTAATCTGATAGATATAAAGTGGTACCTTAGAGTTGTTTTACTTTGCCTCCCTCTAATCTATAGCGATTTAGGTAATTTTCATATGACTATCTAGTTTTGATTTCTTCTTCTGAAAACTTCCTATTCATATCCTTTGACCATTTATCAATTGGGGAATGACTCATATTCTTACAAATTTGACTCAGTTCTCCATCTATTTGAGAAATTAGGCCTTTATCTGAGAATCTTGCTATAAAAAAAAATTTCCCCCTAATTTTCTGCTTTCCTCAAAGAGTTCCTTCTTCTGGTAGTTCTCTATAGCAAGGTAATCACAAATCCAATATCTATGTATTATTTAATTCTTAGCTCCCTACCTAGAATGTAAGCTCTTTTCAGGCAAAGATTTGTATATCTGATCCTCTGAGGACATATTGTACAAATCTGTGATATTCCCCACACCCACTAGCAGAGCCCTGAGCATCCAGTAGGTTAAATATCTATGTATTAATTGATTGCTCAGCTATGCCAAGAAGAACAGATACTTATTGCAGCTGTTTTGTCCTCCACGTGGGTTCATTTCCACATTTAAAGAGCTCAGGCATTATTATATTATCACATTATGCAAACCAAATACCCTAAGAAGACGGATAGTTAACAAACAGACTAGTAGATTAGGGATTGCCTGTGGGACTGGTCCTAATCAACCAGCCTACTTATCTGCCTGTGATCAGGGCCTCAAATCTTTATCATTCAGCTGAGTGAAGCAACATACCCAGTTCCCAGAGGAGCAGAACAGGATTTCAATTACATATTTTTTTTTATCACTTCACTGAAATAACATGGGCTCCCTGGCTCTAAATTGCTAAAACCCAGTTTAAGTTAAGGAGACAAATAGACACTAATTACAGGGTAGAGAGAGAAGTCCAAAGCATCCGGCTAAAGCCTCCCTGTGTGTATGGAGGAGCAATAGAGATTTCCTCATCAGTATGAGGTTAGCTCCCCAAATGGTCATGGGATAGAGATATTGAATATAGACTGGAATTGACCACCCAGATGGCCAATTAGAAGTGGGGTTAGAGGAAACAAAGCTTAGAGATCTGGAGTATTTAATTCAGATAAGTTTTAGGACAAGGGAGTAAGCTGATCTAAAAGTAAGGAGTGAAATGAAGTGGAAATAAAGATTGCCTTAGGAATCAGATGATTGGGGTTCAAATTTTGCATTTAATACTATCTATGGAGTCTTGGGTGAGTCTTTAAACTTCCTTGTCTTTGGATTCCTCGAGCAGAAAATGGAGGAGTGAAATTAGATGGCTTTTCATGTCCCTTCCAGTTTGAAATACCACAGTGCTTTGTATAAAGCAAAAAAGACACCTTCATGGAATCTCAGAACTAAAAGAAATCTAGAAATCAGTTCATCTAATCTCCTCATTTTAGACATGATCAACCTGAGATCCACAGGAGGGAAATGACTTGCCCAAAGTAACAGTAGTGGTAGTAGTAGCTATAATTTTTCCATTTCTTACAAGGTACTTTCTTCACAACCATGTGAATGGTTGCTAATGTAAGCACTTCTACCCTTATTGGATAGATGAGGAAAATGAAGCTAGTATGGGCTATGATAGGACAAATATTCACTGGCATTCCCTCATTCTTTCCTCTTACTCCCATATGGGTTTGGCTAGATATTCCCTAAAGGGCTACAGAACCTGGAACTTGATTTGCCCAGGAGAATGATGGTCAAGGCTCAAGCTGCACCAATCTGGAGTTAGTTTCCTGATGGACTGGCTTCCTGGTCACCTAAGGATAGGGGTGTGCTAGAGAATGCTTAACAATTATTCTCTTTAAAATGTATTCAAGAAACACTTTTAAGCTTAATTTGCATTACTAACATTTTCATCATCAATTTCTTAATTCTAGACAATTTACAAAACAATAAAATTAAGTCCCACATTGTAGCATTTGCCCATTTCCAAGGGATATAGATGCTTACATTGAAAACTGAACCAACAGCTTCCCTGCCTAGGGACACAAAAGATCTCACCCATCCAGGGATTCCAGAAAAGGCCACCTAAGTCACCATGTACTACCCTGCAGAATAGACTCACTACCATATGAAGGATGGTATTGGTTTAAGTGCTACTTTATCTGTAGTGTATCTTTGCCATGCTAGGGCTAAGAAAACCCCTTTTTGGTAATTGTTCAATGACCCATGAATTCCTCATTTCATCTCAAAATTGAACTTGAACTTACAATGATCTAGTTAGACCTGCCTCAAACAAAGACAAACTGACTTATCAAAGGTTATATAGAACCTCAGGAGTTTAGCCAGAACCCAGATGCAGTGCTCTTTCCTCTAAACTAGGACTTCTATATCTTTTCTATGTGTCCTAGACCCTTGGACAGTCTGGTGAAGTCTGTGAACTCCTCAGAATAATATTTTAAATGCATAAAATAAAATACATAGGATTATGAAAGAAACAAGTTACATTAACATATAGTTATCAAAACATTTATTTATTTAATTAATTTTTAGAACCCTTGCCTTCTCCCTTAGCATCAATACTGTGTATTGGTTCCAAGGCAGAAGAGTGGTAAGGGTTAGGTCATTAGGGTTAAGTGACTTGCCCAGGGTCACACAGCTAGGAAGTATCTGAGACCAAATTTGAATCTAGGACCTCCCATCACTAGACCTGGCTCTCAATCCACTGAGTTATCTAGCTGTTACCAAAATATTTATTTTTTAAAAGTTCGTGTACTCTATGGATAAGGACCAATGCCCAAAGCTAATAAATGGCTGCTGAATGAATGGATGAATCTGGAGAGATTGATGAATGGATGGATGTCAATTGTGTGGAGAATGGGAACCATATATTCTCCATCTCCACTGGAAATAATAGAAACAAATTATCTTAATTAAATTGTTCACCAGGTGGTATTTTGGATACAAGGAGTAGCATTCTGACCACAACAGTTTGTGAGACCCTGGAATCCATGACTCTGGAGGACTTTTAGGAGCACAAGAAAGGCCCATCTATTTGGAATGGTTTGGTTGTGATCTTGCCCAAAGGCATGGGGATAAACTAGTCTGCCTCTGAAGGGTCCTTTTCAGTTCTGACTAGGGTTTATTTCAAGAGGGTAGTATTTGGGTCTTCAGGAAAAACTATGTAGTTAACCTAGTGCCTTTTGTATTCAGGACACTCAATGCATCCTAATTGAAAATGAGGAACAATGAGATAGAACTGAATTAATGCTGCTGGGAGGCAGGTTCTACCCTTTCACCATCTTGCCCCAATCTAGTTCTATCATTTTATATCATCAAGCAGCTAGGTGGCACAGTGGATAGAGTGCTAGGTCAGGATTCAGGAAGATCTGAGTTCAAATTGGATCTTGGATATCACTAAGCTGTGTGACTTACCCCTTAAGCAAGTCACTTAACCCTGTTTGCCTCAGTCTCCTCATCTGTAAAATGACAGTGAAGGAAATGGCAAATCACTTCAATGTCTTTGCCAAGAAAACCCCAAATGGGGTTATGAAGAGTCAGACACAACTGAACAACAACAATCTATTATTAACCCTTTATCACTCTGCATTCTAGACAAACTAATCTCCTCTCTGTTCCTCACATAACACTCCATCCCCAAACTCTTTGCCATTTCCCATGTCTCAAACTCAGTCACTCTTTGTCTCTATCTTATAAAATCTTTCTCTTTAAGATACAGCTCAAGCACCAACTTCTCAAAGAAGCCTTTTTGATCCTCTGAAATTCTGGCTCTTCACTTCTCCAATTACCTTTTATTTGACAACTTTGTATTTATGTAAGATATATGTGTGGGTTGTTTGACTAGATAGATGAGATTCAAAGTTGGAATGACTACATATGAAGTGAGGTCTGGTCTACCTTTGCAAAAAGTAGAAGGGCAGCTATGTTTCTAGTCTTAGAAATATCTAACTGCCGCTCCTCAAATAATAGCTCTGGTCAAGGAATATGCATCTGGGTTCAGAAGGAAAACCATTTCTCAGATCATTTCTAAGAGGAAGGGTAGTTGGTAGCTTAGCCTCACCAGCTTACTCCTCCCCTCCCACCCAATGCTCATTAAACTAAAGACTATCACATATAATGAATAGCAAATGAACCCATTTCCCCAAGAAAAACAGCAAACTGAAATTGGAGTTCTACAGGTTAGAATATACTAGGAAATATTCAAAAGTAAATTAATTTGGGACAACTAGGTCCAGAGAGCCAGACCTAGACATTGGAAGTCCTGGGTTCAAATCTGGCCTTAGACACTTCTCAGTGTGTGAAACTGGGCAAATTGCTTAACCCCCATTGCCTAGCCCTTACCACTCTTCTGCCTTGGAACCCATACTTAGTATTGATTCCAAGAGTGAAGGCAAGGGTTAAATTTTTTTTTATTTAAAAAGCAAATGAATTCATCATTTGAGAGAGCAAGGTAAGATCCTAGCTCATGCCAGGAAAAAGAGAATAATCTTATCCAAGTGAAGCCTTCTTTCATCTTTCTCTAGAATTGAAAACTCTAGAGGTCAGGAACATGATGTGGCTAAGTCCTACACATGTTCAGGTCTCAGAGGGCTACAAGCCACATAAATACCCCTCAGAGAGACAAGGAAAGGGACTCACAGGGTGGTTTTTATAATATACCTCAAAGCTTCTTGAAATATGACTTATTAGCATATTTGGTCATCACATATTACAGTAAATAATAATAAGTATTTGTGACAAGGCTATCATGAAAATACTGGCAGCTTATACACTAACATCAGTTGCTGAGGACAAAATGGTAAAGAAATTCTATGAAGAACTTAACAAGACTCTCCAAATCAAAATAATATATGCTCTGATATTTGAAGATTTTTAATATTCCAAATAATATTTAAAATTCCACTTCTTTCCAATCTCACAAATGAATGGAAAGCATAGACAACATAAAATCACATTTTATTTGTTGTGATTATAAATGAGCATTTAACTCAGTAGAACAAAAATGCCACCTTAAAGAATCTTTTATAACAAGGTGTCTCCCATCCCTATATCAAGATCATTCAAGGTTCCTTGGAAAATGTAACAGGAGAAATAAAATAAAAATGATTCAATCTTCCCTTGTTAATAACCATCAGTTGAGGAATAAGAGAGGAAGATACATGCTCACCAAAAAAGTTGACTATTATATGGAGATCTAATACAGAATTCAGGTTGAGTTGGATGTTGTAGATGATAAGGTCTGACGGATGCTCCTTTTTGTGGGCAACGTTGTATTGATTGCATCAAGCCTCAAAACATGGCAGAGACTCCTAGAAAATATCTAGAGTTTCTTGAAGAAATATGACATGACCATCCATAAAGAAGAAAACAAAATGGATGAATAATGATTGTTGCCCAGATTTCAACATGCATATGAATGGACACCCTAAAGAAATTCTCCAGTAATATATGACTAGGATAAACAATACAAATGAAGAATGAACCAGGTCAAGAATTGAAACGTAGGAGGAGAATAGTTTGGATTGTTCTTTGGAAATTGCAAAGCCCTGCTGCTGACCCCCAAATTCCCATAATAACAAATGCCCTTCTTACAAATATAAATATTTCAACAGTGTTACTATATAGAAGTAAGACCTAGCACAACACTGCCTTTGAAGATTTAATGACAGCTATTACATAGAAGCAATGGAAAGGTTCATGGTGGATGTGAACAGGCTATATCATATAACCAATAAAGAATTCCAAAGAATAAGAATTAAAGTAATAATCAAAGAACTGTTCAACAAAAAGAGGAGATAGGCTGGTCACATGGACAGAAAGAGAGATATAACAGGTGAAGAGACAAAATGCTTAGCTGGTGCCCTTGAGATGTCAAGAGAAAGTGAGGAAGGCCTCTAATACATTGAGTGTACCTCTTATGGTGAACTTTTGGAAGGACACAAATGAGAGTGATTCAGGATGCACAGGCATGGATGGGAAAGCAGTTGCAATCTGCATCATTGGATGGAACTTGTGAATTGATGAGATCACAGATCCATTTGAATAGTTGAGAGCTTTTTAGCCCTCTCTATATACATAGGCAATATACATTATTATTTAATGCTACATAATTAATTAATTATTATGATAGTTATACAAAATTGTTTAATTACTAAATATTAACAAACAAAAGATGGAATTGGGTATATTACATCATTTTTAGCAAAAAAAACCCACCCTATTTTCTTCATCAATGATGTTTGGATGCCAACATCTTGCTTTCTGGTATATTAAATGGGGACATGGAAATTATCTTAAAGAAAAGAAAGATAGGAAGAACAGCTAGATCAGACCAAATATGCAAAGAAGAAATGTTTACTAAAAGTGTCATAATCTTGAGACTATTGAGAGCTGATCTTCATTATAGATGAAAGAGGGGAAGATACTCAATAACGAGTTTTGGAAATCAAAGATTTTGATGGAAATTGAAAAGACAGTAATTATTGCTGATCTATATGCCTACTTTTCAACTCTATTAATGAGATGAGAAATGATCTACATGTGAATGTCAATCAATACTAGTTTATTAAAGGCTTACTATATCCTCAGGCATTGTGCAAAGTACTATGGATACAAAGGCAAAAGATAGTTCCTGCTCTTAAGGATCTCACAGTTTAATGGGCGAGAGAGCATGAAAATATCTATAAACAGACAAACTACATACAGGCTTAATAGGAAATAATCAGCAGAGATAAGGCACTAGAACTAAAAGGGAATGGGGAAAGCTTTCTGAGACCTGATAGCTGATACCTGAAGAAAATCAGAGAAGTCAGAAGGCAGAGATGAAGAGGGAGAACATTTTAGGTATGGAGGATAATCAGTGAAAATGCCTCAAATCTGGAGAATTAGTATCTTGTTTGAGGAACTGCAAGGAGGCCAATTTCACTAGATCATAGAGTACAGAGGTATGGAAGTATGGTGAATAATAAGAAGCCTAGAAAGGTAGGTGTGTGTGTGTGTGTGTGTGTGTGTGTGTGAGAGAGAGAGAGAGAGAGAGAGAGAGAGAGAGAGAGAGAGAGAGAGAGAGAGAGAGAGAGAGAGAGAGAGAGAGAGACATGATTAGAATAGTACTTTAGAACAATTATCACGTTGGTGGCTAGGTGGATGGACTGGAGAGGGAAGAGATTTGAGGCAGATAGGCTAATTAGTAGCATAAGAATACTGGTATGAGGCATGAAAGTCTGCACCAGGATGGTTTTAGCGTCAGAAGAAAGGAGAGCAAAAAGAAGACATGTTGCATCAAAACTATTATTGATGAAAGCATAATATGGGAACTCATGGTCTTTGGCATGTGATATTCTGTAGAAGACTATATATTCTTAGTCATAAAGGATAGAAGATACAAGATCTCAGTGGGTATCTTATTTTCTAATTAGTAAAATATTTAATTTTATAGAGAAAAAGACATCTTTTCCTATTTTTATTCCATATAAAATTAAGTTTCTAACAAGATTCCTTTAAACGGTGTAACAGTTGAGATTTTCTTGTCAGTCATATTACAGGACCTTGTCTCCCTCCCATCCCCCCTATAAGAACTATCTTAAATTTTAATCACTCTATGGGGAATGCTCACTGAAAACTGTAAATTATAAGCCACTACTGATGTGTTTACTTTTGCCTGTCAACCAGAAGAGGCATTATTTCAAAACACACACACACACACAAAACCCAACACATGATGAGAAAATATAGGAAATAAAGTGACAAGGAAAGATACTCTAAGCAATATGGGGTATACACTCTCACAGGTTCTCAAATAACAAGAGGGCATATACAGAGAACAGGTATGACCAGGGAATATGTGTAGAGGACATGTAATAAGAAACAGAGTTCACACATGGATGATGAAGCTCACATTCTGCATTCTACAGAATTGCCAGCATTCTCTTGTGATTTCACTGTCATACTTTCCCTTCTGCTGGCTATATAATTTCCTTATTATCTTTGGTCTGAGCATCAAATCTCTAATACTTGTCTGCTGGTTTTTTGGTTGCCAAATCTCTCTGCTATGCTCTAACAGTTTCCACTTTTCAAGGTCTTTATGCAAGGCCTCTGTACCCATCTGCTAATGTGCAGTGACTAAAAAGCCTCTCCCTGATAAAGAGCTGATTAACATTTTAGCTCATAATTGAGGTTAGAAGTGACCATGTCTAGATAAGAACAGCTAATGAAAGTCAATGATAGTGTTCCAGGCTCAGATGAACTCTTTTCTTTTAATAGAAAATGTCTGGTGCTAATTCAAAGACTATGGCCACTATTGTCTCAGACAACAATATGCCTTAGAGTTGAAAATTTCCTTTAATTTTTCTTATATCCTCTATGGATAAGCTGTTCCCCTTGAAATCATATTGAGAATTCTATCAAAAAACTGACAGTAGCTAGTGTGTAGGGCTGTGAAGTCCACCTGATTGTCAGGATATTATATGATTCACATGAAAATGAAGTTGTTTAAGATAAAACACTAAAGTGAAGAAGGTAAGACCCTCCAGTTTTTAGGTCCACATTCATGCATTTAATAGATAGATAGAGAGACAGATAGATAGATAATTTGCCACTGCTCCCCATATATTCTTGTGCTTTATCTAGCACAAACTTTTCTGCCCCTCTAAATTCTGATAATAAATATCAAGTGAGAAATAAAACAGTAAGATATATACTTACCAAAAATGTTTGCAGCTGCTTCCACAGAGCTAATCCAGTTCAAGCAGAAAAAGGGTTTTCCTATAGATGATGAGACACTCCCAATGCTTTTATTTATACATTGTTTCATGACAGTTTTATTTTAGAACCCAAATCTAACCATTTCTCTCCCCTGTTCAATAACTTTCAATGGTTGCCTGAACAAGATACCAACTCCTTTGACTGGCATTTAAAAACCTTCATGGGGGTGGGGGTGGGACAGTTGAGTGGCTCAGTGAATTGAGAGCCAGTCCTAGAGACGGGAGGTCCTAGGTTCAAATCTGGCCTCAGACACTTCCTAGCTGTGTGAACCTGGGCAAGTCACTTAACCCCCACTGACTAGCCCTTACCACTCTTCTGCCTTGGAGCCAAGACAGAAGGTAAGGATTTCTAAAATAAATTAATAAAATAAAAACCTTCATGGGTTGGCCTTAAAATATCTTTCTAGACTGATTCCACCAAACTACTCCTCATAATTTTACATTCTGGTCAAACCCCTTTCATGAAATTCTACCTTTCTATGCTACATCTTTTTACAAGCTGTCTTCTGTGCCTGAAATATTCTCCTTTAGAATTCCTTTCTCCAATCAAAACATTTACTCTGTGGGAAGACAAGTATAAACTACATAGTGCCACCTCCTCCTATATGAATCCTTTTCTGATTCCTCCGGTTGTTAATGCTCTCTCCACACCCAGAAATTATTTTGTACACATTTTATATTTATGGTTTATTCACTCCAATATAATATAAGCTCCTTGAGGATAGATATAGTTTCAGTTTGACTTTGTATATTCAGCACTTAGCACAGTGTCTGATAAATAATAGTAACACAATATATATTTATTGATTTGAATAAATTTGTATCAAATCCTGTAATAATATACAGCTAAGTGAGATTTATAACTACTCAAAAGCATTGAGTCTTGCCATCTACTTAGTAAAAAACAAGTGGATGAAAAATGTTTCTTGTGCAGTTGGATGATAGCTGATTAAGTCTTCCATCAGTACAAATGCCTGGTATAAACACTGTAATTAGACAATGATCTGAATTGAGAATTGAAGAGGAAGAAGAGAGTAGGTTTGTATTTGGGAAATTGTGTAGTATTTTCAAAGATTGTAGACTGTTATTTGAAAAAAATCCTCATATTTTTCACAGTAATATTCTTTTGGTGTTGCTACATAACACTATATCATGAAACACACTGATCTTTGAAGGATAAAAATTATAAGTGACCCAGAGGCACTGAAAGCAGTGGAGGCATATTTAGGTAGACCCACGCAGGCCATTACATATGACCTAAGACCACCAACACAAAAAATATGATGTAAAAAATATCATTCAAGATATGCTTACTAGGAAAAGAAGGTGGATCAGTTTTGTAGTAAGTAAGTAGTAAGATCCAAGAAAGGCCTAAATTGGGCACTGGAAGCCATAAAAGAAATTGGATGGATCTCATTCCACTATGAGAATTTGTGCAAATGCAAAAATGGGAGTAAGAGGTGAGGGCATTGGAATCTGCCCTTTGGTGAAAATTTCTACAGTGATGACATCATGGACTCATTGAAGGTTGATGACAATACTTATTAGCAAAGCCAAGTAATCACATCATTATTTTCATTGTTTGAAACATTTATTCTGTGGGAAGAAGAGCAGAAACTACATTATGCCACCCCTCCCCCCAGTAAACTCAGGTGTCCTATCTTCTCATCTTGCCTAATTCAAACCAAAGTGTCATGAAGAACAGACAGGAGCAAATGATATGAATAAAGTGAAATCTTTAATTATCTTAAAAGAATTTTTGAAGTTTTGTTGCATTAATAATGTACAGTGTGACACCATATACCAGAACCATCTCCAAATGAGCACATGATATAACTAAACGGGCCTTTAGTCATGAAGATGACATTACAAACTAATCTGAGGAAGAAGGAAATATCTGTAGAAAAGGGAAGAGTTCATAACTAAAAAAGAGATTGAAAGTAAAATGAACAATTTTAAGTACATAAAATTAAATAGTCTTTGTACAAATAAAATCACTATAGCTAAAATAACAAGAAAACAAATCAGTAGGGGAAAAAATATTTACAGCAAGTTTCTTTTATAGAAGTCTCACTTCTATGACCTTCTGTAAAAGGTCTTATTGCACACATGCACACACATATGCATATACATATATATGTAACATTCAAATTTATAAAAATAAGTTATTCTTCGATTTATAAATGGTCAAAAGATATGACTAGATAATTTTCAGTGGAAAAAAATCTGAACTACCTATATATATATATATAAACCTCTAAATTACTATTAATTAGATAAATGCAGATTAAAACAACCTTGAGGTTCTACTTCATACTCACCAGATCAACAAAGTTGATAAAAAGAAAAAATAACAGATGCTGGAGAGTCTCTGGGAAAATTCTTTAATGCACAGTTGATGGAATTGTGACCTAGTCCAGCCATCCTGGAAAGCATTTTGAAACTATGCCTCCAAAATTACTAAATTATGCATGCCTTTCAAGCAGTGACTACTAGGTCAAAGAAAAGAAAGAGTTAAAGAGCCCATGTGTAGTATAAAAATATTTATAGTAGGTCTTTTGGTGATTACAAAGAATTGGAACATGAAGAGGTACCCATTAATTGGGGAATGGCTGAACAAGTTATTGTAATGCATTGTATGCAACAGTATGTTCTATATGCATAATGTAAAGATATATGATGAAATGCTAATATGTTATTAAAAAATTATGGACAAGATGGTTTCAAAGAAATCTAGGGGAACTCATATGAACTAATGCAAAGTGAAGCGAGCAGATTCAGGAAAACAATTCATGCAATAACAGCAATATTGTAAAGATAAACACCTTCAAAGATTAATGAACTCTGAAAAATATTAAGACCAACCACAATTCTAGAGGATTCAGATGAAACAAGCTACCCATCTCCTTACAGAGAAGTGATGGACTCAGAATTCATTAAGTTATGACCACATTGAGATATGTATTTTTTTGAATATGATTAATGAAGGAATCTGTTTTGCTTGACTCTATATAGTTTGCAACATGTTGGTTTCGCTTTTAATGCTTCCTCAGTTGGGGTGGGGAGGTTGGAAAGAGATAATGCAGATTTAAAAATGAAATAAAATTCAAATAAGATAATATAATGTGGAGAATAATAATACTCAAAGGTTGTTTTATCCACATGCTAAATTTAGTCACAAAATTATAGAACTACACGATACTACAGCTAGAAGGAATCTTAGGAACCATCTAATCTAGGAATTTGTATCTTTTTTTGTGCCATGAAACTCGTGGCATAGTCTATGTATCTCTTCTTAGAATAATGTTTCCAAATATATAAAATAAAATACATAGGATTATAAAGTAAAACAAAGATTATTGAAAATAAGGTTATGTTTTTGCTTTTTTTCCCATACAAATTCAGTGACTTTGGGATACCCATTCACTGAGCCATTGGTGAGGTCTATGGAGCCCAAGTTAAGAACCAGTGATCTCACCTTCCCTAATTTACAAGTGAGAAAACTGAAGCCTGGAAGTATGGATTTCATACACATGAATTGGTCCTTATTTGGTGTGGTTTTAAAGAAATCCCAAGGCTCTTTTGTTCTGGATATTATCTGAATTTCCCATATTATTTATTTTTTTCCTTTGTTCTGAGAATTCATTGATTCACACATTCGTTCATAGCACCAAAATGTACGAAATACCTATTATGTATCCAATACTACACCAAGTTATTCCATGGAAGGATACTGATAAAAGGTCTGACATAGTCTCTGATCTCAAAGATCCCCCAGTTTATTTCAGGAGATAATTTAGAAACACATGAAACATTTAAATAACCATAAAAAGCATTACATATACCCTAGTGGAGTGTCCCAAAAATCTGTCTTCTTGAAAAGCACCGTGGTGTTCAGTGCTTTTATCTACTGATTGGATAAAAGTATAGATGGTATGCTTACAAAAATTGCAGATGATCCAAACCTTGGGGGCACCAGTTAATGAGTTGAAGGACAGAATCAAGATCCAAAAGAAAAAAATCTCACCAGGATAAAATACTGCACTGAATCTAATAGAATGACTTTAATAGGGAGAATTGTAAATTTCTATATTTGGAATTAAAAAAAGTCATCTTTACTAGTGCTAAGACAAGTATGGTTAGACATCATTTCATATGGAAGATTTATTGCATTATAAACCTACTATGAGTTAAAAGTGCAACAAAGTATTTTAAAAACTAACCTAATTCTAGGCTACATTAATGACACTTAATAGTGTGGAACAAGGGAGGTGATATAGTCTTATATTTCTCTTACCTGGTCACACTACACATCAAGATATCCCATCTCATTGGTATTCAGTTTGAGGCAACACATTTCAAGAACATCAACAAATAAACACATTTGGAGGAAGGTAGCCCAGGATGGCAAAAGACTGAGAGATGATGCCATACAAGAAGAAGTTGAAAGAACTGGGAATAGTTTGAAGATAAGTCTGGCAGTGTGGGTGGGTAGGGGGAAGGAAAGTAAATATTTAAAAAGTTATCTTGTAGAAGAGGGATTAAAGTGCTTTGATATGGTCCCAGAGAAGGGAACTAGGGGCAAATAGGTGAGAAATATGTAGACACAGATTTAGACTTGACATAAACAAAACTCTCCTATAATTAGCACTGTCCAAAAGTAGGATGGACTGTTCTACTACATGCTGAGTTCTCCATTACTGATGAATGAGGACTGGATGACCACTTATCAACTATCAATCAATCAATCATTCAAAAAGTTTTTATTTAGTGCCACTGTACATCAGACATTGAGAATGCAAAGACAAAAATTAAATCGTCTTTTCCCTTTTTTGTCAAGAAAGACATGTCTCAGGGTTGTGGTGTTTTGACAATCAAATGATAAAATGTTTGTATCACAGTTCCTGCCACATAGTAGATGTTTAATAAATGCTTGTTCCTTCCTCCTTCTCCATATGTTCCTGACATATTTTAGTACATACAAAATAAACATGTAACCAGGACTTCAAAGCTCATTTGTATGGATCTCTCTTCATTAGTGGAAATTGATCATTTAATGCTTCCCACCTGTATGAAGGGTGGAGCGAGAGATCATATCAGCTTCTCCCTAGAATCTTTCCTTCAAGTTGAAGGGAGATTGAAATTAGAAATCTTCTCTCCAGAATCTGGAAACCAAGAGACTAGGATCTCTCTTCTCTCCAGATCTTATCAACTCCATCTTGCATGGAACAGAGTAATTAATCTCCACAAATGAAGAGTCTCATACAAATGAGTATCTAAGGCTTAGATTACTGATGCAAGATAATTGTTAAGGGAATAAGCAACTTGGTACATCAGGAAGGGCCTCATGGAGGAGATGGCACTGGAATTGGGTTTTTAAAGGAACTAGAGATGCTAAGGAAAGAGAAAGGGGGAGAACATTGTAGGCACTTGGTAAGAGAATGGACCAAGGGAAAAAGATGAAAGATTGTTTGTAAGGGAAAGCAAAAGAGGTCAATTTGGCTTGAGTGAAAGACAATAGCATTAAAGGAAGCTGAAAAGGTAGGCTGAAGTCATATAATGAAAAGCTTTAGATTTTAGAGGAGTTGGTATTCCATTCAGCATCTACACAAATTATGTCAGGATGGATGGATGAAAGCAATGTGCCTGGAGCTTGGTCAGACATTGAAGACTCTAAGTTCATCTCCTGAACCCCAGACCAGTGTCAGTTGTTCTGACTTGCCATTGGACTTTGATGACTCTGGAAGAGAGTGATGTTGATGACTTTGTGCAACTCTGCCTCACTTAAGTCCAATTTGTGTGCAAGTTAAGACATCACTCCATGATGTTAGTAGTCCTCTTTGAAAACAAAGAATGAAAAACATGCACTGTGCTAAATGCTTTACAGATACCTCATTTGATCCTCACAATAACCCTGGTAGGTAGGTGCTATTATTATCTCAGTTGAGGAAACTGAAGTATACAGAGGTTAATTGCCCAGGGTCACACAGTGAGTGTCAGAGGTTGAATTTGAACTCATATCTTCTTGACTCCAAGACCAGCACTCATATCGATGCTATCTAGCTGTTATTCTAGTGACACTAAGGAACCGCTGAAGTTTACTGAACAGGGAGATGACATGATCTGACCTAAGGTTTAGGGTAGTCAATTTGTCAATGGTATAGAAAAAAAGAATTCAATAAAATTTTATTTTTTAAAATATTTTTTAATTTGGAAATCTATTTAATTAATTAATTTAGAATATTTTTCCATGGTTACATGCTTCATGTTCTTTCCCTCCTCTCCACCCACCCCTCTCCCTTGGCCAATGAGCAACTCCGCTGGGTTTTACATGTGTTGTTGATCAAGACCTATTTCCATATTATTGATATTTGCACTAAGGTGATCATTTAGAGTCTACATCCCCAGTAATATCCCCATCAACCCATGTGATCAAACAGTTGTTTTTCTTCTGTGTTTCTACTTTGACAGTTCTTCCTCTGAATGAGGATAGAGGATAGAACCAGAATTGTCCTGGATCATTCATTGCTTTGCTCCTAGTAGAAGAGTCCATTAAATTAGATTGTACCACAGTGTATCAGTCTCTGTGTATAATGTTCTGGTTCTGCTCCTTTCACTCTGCATCAATTCCTGGAGGTCGTTCCAGTTCACATGGAATTCTTCCAATTGATTATTCCTTTCAGCATAGTAGTATTCCATCACCAACAGATACAATTTGTTTAGACATTTCTCAATCTAAGGGCATCCTTTCAATTTCCAAATTCTGCCAACACAAAGAGTGTGGCAATAAATATTTTTGTACAAGCCTTTTCCTTATTATCTCTTTGGGGTATAAACCCAGCAGTGCTATGGCTGGATCAAAGGGCAGACAGACAGTCTTTTAGTGCCCTTTGGGGCATAGTTCCAAATTGCCTTCCAGAATGATTGGATCAATTCACAAACCCACCAGCAATACATTAATTTCCAAATTTTGCCACATCCCCTCCAACATGTATTACTTTCCTTTGCTGTCATTTTAGCCAATCTGCTAGGTGTAAGGTGGTACCTCAGAGTTGTTTTGATTTGCATTTCTCTAATTCGAAGAGATTTAGAACGCTTTTTCAGATGCTTGTTGATAGTTTTGATTTCTTCATCTGAAAACTGCCTATTCATAAACATTTAGTTTTTAAAACATGATAAAAATAATTTTGGCAGCTGTGTGGAAAATGGATTGATGAGGTAAGAAACCTAAGGCAGAGAGACCAATTAGGAGACCACTTTAAAAGTCTAGGTGAGAGGGGATAAGAGCCTGAACTCAAGTGATGACAGTAGGGAGCAGATACAAGACATGTTGTTCAGGGAGAAATGGATAAGACTTGGCACTTGACTCAATATATTGGATGAAGGAGAGTGAAAAGTTAAGAATAATGCCAACCTGTGTAACTGGAAGGACAGTGGGACCAACAAGAGAGATAGAGAAGTTCAGAAAGTAGAGGTTGGGAAGATAAACTATGAGCTCTGTGTTAAACATATGTAAGTTTGAGATACTTATGGGACATTCAGTTCAAAATATCTAATAAGCAATTGATATTGTGGGACTGGAGCTCAAGAGAATTAATATATAGATCTCCAAAATGTCTGTGTCAAGATAATTATCAAGTTCATGGGAACAGAAGAGGTTACCAAGTGAGAGGATAGAGAGAGAAGAGGGCCCAGGAAAGCTCCTTGGAGGTACAACTACAGTCAGGGGAGTGTGATATGGATAATGTTTCAGCAAAGGAAACTTGAGGAGTGATCAAAGAGAACCAAGAGAGAACTGTTTCAAAAACCAAGAAAGGAAAGTGAATCTAGGTATGAAATGCTGCGAAAAGGTCAAGAAAGATGAGGATTGCCAAGATATTATTAGATTTGGCAATTAAGATTATTGGTAACTCTGGAGAGAGAGAGAGATTTCAGTTGAGCGATGAAGTCAGGTTGAAAAGCACTGAAAAGTAAATAATAGAAGAGGCATTAGATACAATGAGAGTAGACAGCTCCCCCTTTCCTCTTCCCATAAAGGAAAGATACAGGATGATAGTTTGAGAGGATACCAGTGCAAAGAGAAGGATGTGGTAGTCTACTAACATAAAGAAAAGGATGTGGCTTTTGGTAAGGATATGGAATAACAATAACATTAATGTATTAATACTAATTACATACTTTATTAATTTCAATAATTAATTAGTAAGGAAATAATAATTACTATAATAATAATACTGAGGTATTTTTATAGGAAACAAGCAATGAGCTAGTAGATTGGGAGAGATTTGAAATGAGAGAAGGGGGAGAGGGATGATTATGGAGGCAATTAGCCAGGGGAAATGGGAGGGGATGAAACAGATATAGAGATGTCTTAGCTGTAGAAAGGAGACCTCCTCATTAGAGGCTGGAGTAGAGGAGAAAAGTATGGGGGACGATATCAAGGGATTTTGAGAATAGATGGAGGACAGTATATAAATAAGTAGTAGAACAGAGGTTACTCATGGTGAATGGCATGCTTGGCCTCCTTACATTAGGGAGATGTGGGTTAGTAGGGCTCTGGTGTC